>NW_017307677.1:277323-286201 GCF_000935625.1 Nanorana parkeri | reverse complement strand
ACCCGGATCCCCATACATGTCCCCCAGGGCAGTACCCGGACCCCATACATGTTCCCCAGGGCAGCACCCGGATCCCCATACATGTCCCCCAGGGCAGTACCCGGACCCCATACATGTTCCCCATACACTTTTTATGGCCAATAACTTGCATATAAGGCTTCAAAATTGGAACATTTGATTTTCAGAGTTCTGGTCCTATAGACTTTCATTGAGTTCAAACTTTTTCCATGTTCTAATGTTCAAAATCAAATCGAACCTCAGGGGTTTTCACCCCATCACTAGTGTTTACATTATTACCTCCCACACAGATCACAGTACCCTGACAATGCCTTAATCCGCTTTTCTCTCCAGAAGGATGGTGCCCTTTTTACTCAGGCATCATCTCGAGTCACTATGTACTTTTTGGACTGAGATGCCGGCTAAGAGATGACTTAGTCATGTAAATACCGGTGGCTGTGCCGTTCTTGGCTGTGAGCACAAATGTCTGACACAGATCAGCCTCTGTTGCAGTCTCTCACCTTGTGTTGCAGACTGATCACTAGGGTAAAGGAGACTGAAGAAATGCTTCCTTCTGCCTGCAGCAGACTGATCACTTGCCTAAATACTCCTCTCAAGAGCTCTCAGCTCTGATGCAAGCAGTGGGCTGGCTCTTGGGAGGAGTTATGCAAAAAAATGCCATGATGGGTGGTATTTCAGTCTGATGTAGTGGACATTCCTAGAAGGGCTGTATTTGTATGCAGGCCGCCCCAGATAACACCCAGATGTGATGCTGAACCCCCACAATTAAAATAGCTGGAGTCCAATGAATGTAAGGGGCATGCCAAGGACAGTCAGGCTGGGAAGGAAAAAGCATTCCAGTGATTGGCTTCACATTTTTAAATCATTCTGTTATGAAATGATTTACCTAATAAGAAATTGTGTTGCGCAGTTCTGGGTGGATGAGTATAATTCTGGATAATTTATAGCAGAGGTGCGTTCCTCAGCGGTACGCACACAATAGACTCTCCACGGCACAGGAGAATCACAGCAGGAGGTCCAATAAATGTTTATTATCATACCGGCGATGTTCTATTTCATGTATTATTGATTGGGCGCGGATCCCGAGCTTGTGCGTGCTGTCACAATATTACTGATAAGCAGAATAAGATAGTACATAGGCTGGGGGAGTGGGGGAGGAGGGGATTGTATTTCAAATACATTGCTTGTTCAGTGACTTTCCTCTGTGTCTTCAATAGCTACAGACAATATAAAATTTCACAATGTGTGCACCAAATGCCTTTCCAAATCCAGATAATACCTTTATGTTACTTTGTATCTCTCTATCTCCCTCTGATCAATGTTTATAAACAATGTTACTTTGTATCTCTCCATCTCCCTCTGATCAATGTTTATAAACAATGTTACTTTGTATCTCTCCATCTCCCTCTGATCAATGTTTATAAACAATGTTACTTTGTATCTCTCCATCTCCCTCTGATCAATGTTTATAAACAATGTTACTTTGTATCTCTCCATCTCCCTCTGATCAATGTTTATAAACAATGTTACTTTGTATCTCTCCATCTCCCTCTGATCAATGTTTATAAACAATGTTACTTTGTATCTCTCCATCTCCCTCTGATCAATGTTTATAAACAATGTTACTTTGTATCTCTCCATCTCCCTCTGATCAATGTTTATAAACAATGTTACTTTGTATCTCTCCATCTCCCTCTGATCAATGTTTATAAACAATGTTACTTTGTATCTCTCCATCTCCCTCTGATCAATGTTTATAAACAATGTTACTTTGTATCTCTCCATCTCCCTCTGATCAATGTTTATAAACAATGTTACTTTGTATCTCTCCATCTCCCTCTGATCAATGTTTATAAACAATGTTACTTTGTATCTCTCCATCTCCCTCTGATCAATGTTTATAAACAATGTTACTTTGTATCTCTCCATCTCCCTCTGATCAATGTTTATAAACAATGTTACTTTGTATCTCTCCATCTCCCTCTGATCAATGTTTATAAACAATGTTACTTTGTATCTCTCCATCTCCCTCTGATCAATGTTTATAAACAATGTTACTTTGTATCTCTCCATCTCCCTCTGATCAATGTTTATAAACAATGTTACTTTGTATCTCTCCATCTCCCTCTGATCAATGTTTATAAACAATGTTACTTTGTATCTCTCCATCTCCCTCTGATCAATGTTTATAAACAATGTTACTTTGTATCTCTCCATCTCCCTCTGATCAATGTTTATAAACAATGTTACTTTGTATCTCTCCATCTCCCTCTGATCAATGTTTATAAACAATGTTACTTTGTATCTCTCCATCTCCCTCTGATCAATGTTTATAAACAATGTTACTTTGTATCTCTCCATCTCCCTCTGATCAATGTTTATAAACAATGTTACTTTGTATCTCTCCATCTCCCTCTGATCAATGTTTATAAACAATGTTACTTTGTATCTCTCCATCTCCCTCTGATCAATGTTTATAAACAATGTTACTTTGTATCTCTCCATCTCCCTCTGATCAATGTTTATAAACAATGTTACTTTGTATCTCTCCATCTCCCTCTGATCAATGTTTATAAACAATGTTACTTTGTATCTCTCCATCTCCCTCTGATCAATGTTTATAAACAATGTTACTTTGTATCTCTCCATCTCCCTCTGATCAATGTTTATAAACAATGTTACTTTGTATCTCTCCATCTCCCTCTGATCAATGTTTATAAACAATGTTACTTTGTATCTCTCCATCTCCCTCTGATCAATGTTTATAAACAATGTTACTTTGTATCTCTCCATCTCCCTCTGATCAATGTTTATAAACAATGTTACTTTGTATCTCTCCATCTCCCTCTGATCAATGTTTATAAACAATGTTACTTTGTATCTCTCCATCTCCCTCTGATCAATGTTTATAAACAATGTTACTTTGTATCTCTCCATCTCCCTCTGATCAATGTTTATAAACAATGTTACTTTGTATCTCTCCATCTCCCTCTGATCAATGTTTATAAACAATGTTACTTTGTATCTCTCCATCTCCCTCTGATCAATGTTTATAAACAATGTTACTTTGTATCTCTCCATCTCCCTCTGATCAATGTTTATAAACAATGTTACTTTGTATCTCTCCATCTCCCTCTGATCAATGTTTATAAACAATGTTACTTTGTATCTCTCCATCTCCCTCTGATCAATGTTTATAAACAATGTTACTTTGTATCTCTCCATCTCCCTCTGATCAATGTTTATAAACAATGTTACTTTGTATCTCTCCATCTCCCTCTGATCAATGTTTATAAACAATGTTACTTTGTATCTCTCCATCTCCCTCTGATCAATGTTTATAAACAATGTTACTTTGTATCTCTCCATCTCCCTCTGATCAATGTTTATAAACAATGTTACTTTGTATCTCTCCATCTCCCTCTGATCAATGTTTATAAACAATGTTACTTTGTATCTCTCCATCTCCCTCTGATCAATGTTTATAAACAATGTTACTTTGTATCTCTCCATCTCCCTCTGATCAATGTTTATAAACAATGTTACTTTGTATCTCTCCATCTCCCTCTGATCAATGTTTATAAACAATGTTACTTTGTATCTCTCCATCTCCCTCTGATCAATGTTTATAAACAATGTTACTTTGTATCTCTCCATCTCCCTCTGATCAATGTTTATAAACAATGTTACTTTGTATCTCTCCATCTCCCTCTGATCAATGTTTATAAACAATGTTACTTTGTATCTCTCCATCTCCCTCTGATCAATGTTTATAAACAATGTTACTTTGTATCTCTCCATCTCCCTCTGATCAATGTTTATAAACAATGTTACTTTGTATCTCTCCATCTCCCTCTGATCAATGTTTATAAACAATGCTACCTTGTATCTCTCTATCTCCCCTCTGATCAATGTTTATAAACAATGTTACTTTTTATTAGACAGGTAAACCAAAAAAAAAAAATTGTTTTGTTTTTGATTTTTTGTTTTTCATGATTCGGGTTTGAAAGTCAATTCAGTTCAAGATTTTGATTTAGACGACTCCGAAATTTTCGTTACTTTCGGATGCAGTAGTATTTATGTATGAATTTTCATTGCAGCAAAGTGACATTAGAAAAAAAATGACAGCTCTGGGCCCAATCGTCAACAAAGGGGTGAAGCGAGTCGTGACGTCACCCGCTCATTTATTGACATTTGGGACCTGATAATAATAACAACAACTCAGCTCCCAGACCAAAATTACATTCGGGAGCACCCAGGAGCCCCCCTGTCCTCAGACCCTCACAACCACCAGCCAGATAGTCTGGTATCAATTGGGGAGCGGACCCCATGCTTTTTTTGTTTTGTTACTTTGACGTTTAACAGCGGAATGACGTTTCGAAAATAATTCTGATACATTCATAATTTTCGTTATCAAACATCCGGATCACCTTGTAGCTCTGTCTGCTGTTATGAAATAATGTTACATTCAGTAGTTAAACACTTTTTTCTGTTCTTCCACCTCCTGTTTGAGTGAGGCACCGGTGATGTAGCTTTGGCTTTACAGATGCGTCCTGGCTACATCACCGGTGCCTTCCTGGGAATAAATCTGATCCGGCAAATATATGAAAGAAGCAAATACGGCCTAAAAATGGTGGATACTGTGTACAAAACAATATACCTTATGACCATTATACTTACTAAAAATGTAATCTAAACATGAATACAAACTGAAATGAATATTCACATTATAGGACTTGTAAAGTCCCGCCATCTCCTCTCCTGTTCTAACATCACCTTCATACCTACTAGAGATGTTTCTAAAAATGCAATCAAGGCTTACTTAAAAAAATCACTTTTATGTAGTGAGTGCTGCCTGCCGTCCGCCCATCACTTCCAACAACTTCCTGGATTCGGAGAGACACTGGGGGAGGGGGGACTGAGGAAATGCTTCCTCCTGCCTGCAGCAGACTGATCATTGGGGGAGGGGAGACTGAGGAAATGTTACCTCCTGCCTGCAGCAGACTAATATCATTGTCTTATGACCTGAAGCTCAATGGCTTTTTAATGATAACATGTGGAGCTCTTCTGAACAATGACGCTGCTGATGTACGTTGTGACGTGCCGGGAATTAGTTCACGCGGGATGTCGAAGTTGATGAAACGTCCCCTTTAAGCTAATCTGCTTGGGGAAAGTTGTAGATTGTAATTCACCTTTAAATAACGGTGACCACTAAATGACCATTATACCTCCAGTCTGCCGCTATCGATCCGCTCCCTTCATAAAGCCGAGAGGTCCATTCACATCCACAGCTTCAGGCTCACACTTGTGCAGCTCGACGCAGGCAGCCACCGAGACTCATGCAGACAGTAATGCAATCATCATATGAAAAAGGGAAAAGCCGGACTGTTTAATAGGATATTGATTTCTCAATCAGAACACTTACACACCGCGCACTCCCCGGCCTCATATTCCATGAGAACAGTCTCCTTTCATCTCACATGCCGTAAAGTACAGCTGGCACGCTTAAAGGGAATCACCGCCCCGACATTTTCATCTTCCAAGCCCAATTTTACTTTAAATCAGCTAAATGCATTCCATTAGCACCAAAAACAAAAGGCAGCCACAGCCTGAGTAGGAAAGCCTGTCCCCTGTCAGCATGCTGCTGGAAAGGAGCCTTGCTCTCTCTGTGGAAGCAGTGGTCTCTCTGCAGAGGTTAGACACGCCTCACAGCCCCAGTAGAAAAGCCTGTCCCCTGCCAGCATGCTGCAGAGAAGGAGCCTTTGTCTTTGTGAGGAAGCAGAGGTCTCTCTGCAGAGGCCAGACATGCCCCACCACCAGAGTAGAAAAGCCTGTCCACTGCCAGCATGCTGGTGGGAAGGAGTCTTGCTCTCTCTGTGGAAGCAGTGGTATCTCTGCAGAGGTTAGACATGCCCCACAGCCAGAGTAGAAAAGCCTGTCCCCTGGCAGCATGCTGTTGGAAAGGAGCATTGCTCTCCCTGTTGAAGCAGCGGTCTCTCTGCTGAGGTCACACATGCCCCACAGCCTGAGTAGAAAAGCCTGTCCACTGCCAGCATGCTGGTGGGAAGGAGTCTTGCTCTCTCTGTGGAAGCAGTGGTCTCTCTGCAGAGGTCCGACCTGCCCCACAGCCTGAGTCGAAAACCCTGTACCCTGCCAGCAGACTGATCACTGGGGGAGGGGAGACTGAGGAAATGCTCCCTCCTGGCTGCAGCAGAATGATAACTGGGGGGAGGAGCCACTGCTGGAAACGAGTCTTGCTCTCTGTGTGGAAGCAGTGGTCTCTCTGCTGAGGTCAGACATGCCCCACAGCCTGAGTAGGAAAGCCTGTCCCCTGCCAGCATGCTGCAAAGAAGAAGCCTTGCTCTCTGTGGAAACAGTGGTCTCTTTGCAGAAAAACGTTACCCCCAGCTGCGTCAGACCTATAGGGAGCGTAAGATTTGCTGGTTGGAGCTCTAGCTCTGACTCAGCAGGGGGCGTGTCAGACCTCTGCAGGGAGACCAATGCTTCTATACAGAGAGCAAGGCTCCTAGCTCTGCAGTCAGCAGGGAAAATAAAATATGCTGATTGAGCTCTAGCAGGGGGGTGTCAGATCTCTGCAGAGAGACCACTGCTTCCACACAGTGATCAAGGCTCCTTCTCCGCAGCAGTAAACATTTGACAGCCGTTCCAATCCTTCCCTAATCTGTCCAGAACTTTAAAACAATGTTTTGGCTCTACATTCACTTTTAGGATACATCATTTTTTCCCTATACAATGAGATTATTCACTGCTTCATGTTCACATTATTACTGTCGCCATGTTTATCCAATGTGGATGACTTTGGGCCCTGTTGAAGGGAGTACTTTTCAACCCCATCTGGCCCCTCCTCCATGTAAAGTGATTGACAGAGGCTCCTGGGGTCGGGTCCCAGAGCACCCCAACGTTGTGAACTCTTTGCAATCTATATAAAGGGCGACATACTAACACTGTCTACACCCACAGACACAGGTACACACATGAGACGCGCCTCTGGCCCCTCCTCCAATTAAACTGATTGACAGAGGCTCCCAGGGTTGGGTCCCCAGATCGCCCCAACGTTGTGAATACCTTGCAATCTGTATAAAGGGCGAGGTACTAATTCTTCCTGCACCCACAGACACAAGACCCACCTCTAGCTCCTCCTCCACGTAGAGTGATTGACAGCAGCTCCTGGGATTGGGTCTAACGCTGGGGGTTGGGTTGGGTTGGGTCATACTAACACTATCTGCACCCACAGACACAGGTACACACATGAGACCCGCCTCTGGCTCCTCCTCCAATTAAAGTGATTGACAACGGCTCCCGGGGTTGGGTGCCCAGATCACCCCATCTTTGTGAATTCCTTGCAATCTGTATAAAGAGTAATGTACTACCGCAGCCTGCACCCAGAGACACATGCACACACAAGAAACCCGCCTCTGGCCCCTCCTCTTGGTAAAATGATTGATAGTGGCTCCCGGGGTTGGGTCCCCAGATCGCCCCAACTCTGTGAACTCTTTACAATCTATATAAAGGGCGACATACTAACACTGTCTACACCCACAGACACAGGTACACACATGAGACCTGCCTCTAGCTCCTCCTCCGAGTAAAGTGATTGACAGGAGCTCCTGAGGTTGGGTCCCCAGATTGCCCAAAATTGGTATATTCCTTGCAATCTATATAAAGTGTGATATACTAATGCTGCCGGCACCCACAGATCCAGGCACACACAGGAGACCCGCCTCTAGCCCCTCCTCCATGTAAAGTGATTGACAGATGTTCCCGGGGTTGGGTCCCCAGATCGCCCCAACTCGATAAATTCCTTGCAATCTATATAAAGGGTGATATACTAATGCTGCCTGCACCCACAGACACAGGTACACACATGAGACCCGCCTCTAGCTCCTCCTCCATGTAAAGTGATAGACAGCGGCTCATGGGGTTGGGTCCCAGAGCACCCCAACTCTGTGAATTCCTTGCAATCTGTATAAAGGGCGACATACTAACGCTGCCTGCACCCACAGACACAAGATTCGCCTCTGGCCCCTCCTCCGTGTAAAATTATTGACAGCGACTCTTGGGGTTGGGTCCCAGAGCACCCCAATACTGTGACTTCCTTGCAATTTGTATAAAGGGCGACGTACTAATGCTGCCTCCACCCAAAGACACAGGCACACACAAGAGACCCGCCTCTGGCCCATCCTCTTATTAAAGTGATTGACAGCTGCTCCCAGATCGCCCCAACTTTGTGAATTCCTTGTAATCTGTATAAAGGGTGACATACTAATACTGCTGTACCCACAGACACAGGCACACACAAGAGACCCGCCTCTCGCCCCTCCTCCTGGTGAAATGATTGACAGAGACTCCCTTGGTTGGGTCCCCAGATTGCCCCAACTTTGCGGATGACTGGCACAAGGCATGATGGGACATGTATCCTACGGAATGCATGTCAGTGAATGGAGATGATGTTATTGGTGCCCAGACTGGGAATGGGCGGAGCAAGCAGGATGCTGGAAGTCCAGAAGAGCTGATTTGTAATTCTTCTTGGATTTTCTAAAAAAAATAAACATTTTATATATTGTATTTTATGTCTTCTCTTCAACTGGACCCAATAAATGTAAGCAGGACGCAATCTATGAGGCTTTAGTACTATTTAATCTGTACATGTAGCCAAGGCCGGATTTCCCACAAGGCCCGGCCTTGGGGCAGCAGGGAGTAGAGGGGCAGCAGGGGGTGTGGAATTCCAGGCCCCGGGCGGGTAGTTGCTTTCTACATTTAGCCCTACTTTGGGCAAGCCGAGCTAAATGTACAGCGGGAAAGCCGCCGCTTGTTTTGTACAAGTGATCTTGGCGATGTC
>NW_017307677.1:256117-277234 GCF_000935625.1 Nanorana parkeri | reverse complement strand
GGGGGGGCTGGGGGGGGGGGGGGGGTGTGTTGAGAAGTAGGGAGCAGAGAGAGAGAGAGAGTAAATCCGGCCCTGCATGTAGCCGTTGGGCTGGAGTCCTCCCCTAAGGCCGCCATCAGTGGATGTTAGGAGGACTCCCTTCCCTTTACAAATAAACATTTTTGCAAACGTCTAAAATAAGACTCGCGAGTCGCGCCAACCCGGCTGCTGTCGACACTTCAATAATATTGGAAGCAGTTGCCGATTTGTCTCGAGTCGGCTTGTTGAGCTGTCACTCTTCATGAAGACGTTTATCCGCTTTCGTACTCTTGGCTCCCAGTATAATTAACTTACATTAGGCAACAGGCTAGGAAAACGCAGAGACACACAAAAAAAAAACATTTAATGCTGAGAGACAAAAGCCATTAGGAAAAAAAAGGAGGGGATTATAAACAAAGAGAAAACAAAACATGTTTAGTCTATGACAATATTGATACGCGAGTCGCAGCTGTCAGATGATTTCATGGGAGGCAGAAGAGTTTACTGAACTGTTGGATTACTTTTTTGTTTTAAATCAGATGTTGTTTATTAAGATGTATTAATTGTTTCACAACAGAGAAAATAAAACAAATACATAGGGGCCTATTTATAAACAATTCACAGAGCCGTTCACACTGTGAATCACTGTGAATGTTTCTTCCGTGTGAATAGAGGCAACAAACCAACATTCTTAGTCTATTTTCTTTTTCAGGTCGAGTGTGTGTAATGTAATACCGATTATGCCCACTAGTTGGTACAGAGGAGCATAGGAAATAAATACCTGATTCTTATGCTCCTCAGCGCCATCTAGTGGCCATATTGCGGTATTACATTACAATTTGAAAACTTACAAAGCTGCAGAAGGCAGCCAAGTTAATAACCCAGCCGAAGTGAAGTGAGTCGAACGCTGCTTTGCTATTCACTTCAGTCTTCTATGGCTGATTTTAGCCGTACATCCATTAAACAATAACAGCCATTAAACAATAACAACTGGGCGGAGCTGGCCGTGACGTCACGGCCGGCTCCGTCCAGTTGTCATTGTTTAATGACAGTTCAGGGTCCCCAGGTCATTTGGGGACGCTGATCTGTCATTACAACTGGGTGGAGCCAGCCGTGAGATCACGGCTGGCTTAGCCCAGCTGTCATTTGCGCGGAGATCGGTTGGCTTCGGCCGACCTTTCTCCACGCTTCGGGTGTCACTACGGCTCAGCCGAGCCGAAACATATGCGTTTGCTTCAGGTGTGCCACTCGGCTGCCTTCGGCTGCTCTACGGGCCATTGTGACTGAACCCGAAGGGCTGAGGCGGCCGAAGCAAGCCGAAGGATCAGCCAAAGCTATGGCTGGATCCTTCGGCTCTTTAGTGAATAATGGCCTAAAAATATTTGTTTTTGCCTCTGTTGCCACAGAATGAACTTTCAGAGATACGCAGGGTGAATGGCTCTCAAACTGCTTACAAGTAGCCCCCAGAGAGAAATACATCATATCCAGAAATTGATGGAGACTCAAACAGCGTATGAAAAGGGATCATTCCTGGACAGCCCTTAACAACCAGTACAAAGGTTGTTAGGGCGTCCCTTTAATGTTCACAGGTTGCAAGGACACTGGATATTTTTTTTATTCATTCATATTCCTCTTATTCAACATTTTTTAGTGTTGCAGTTAATAATCTAAATAGGATTATACAAATTATAGAATAACTACAGTATATATATAGTCCCAGAGGCAACCACGGCACTCTATTTGTAGGGTAAATGCCCGGGTGCACTTCCACAAAAATAACCATAGAAATCCAAAGTAGATATAGAGGAAATCACGGGTCCTACAGCGCAGATAAGTCAAAGCATCGGCTTTTTATTGGTAACGTTTCGTACCAATACAAAATGGAGAAAAATGGACTGAGCTCCATCGAAATGTTGCCAATAAAAAGCAGATGCTTTGATTTCTCGCCGCTTCAAAACCACTGAGTGCCTGTAATCTACTGTGTGGATATCTACTGTATATATAGACTGCAAGGACACTACCATCAAAACCCCGGAAGACACATCAACATCCTTTTGGGAAATGATGAAAGAATAGAAAAACCAAAGACATACTAACTTACATATTGTAATTCATGGAGTCTTCATTCACCACACCTATCATCAACACTCAATCAAGCACCTACAGGGTGACTTCTTAAGGTGGCCACACACCTTACGATGATCGCGGGAAATCCTGCGATCGTACGATTATTGTAAGGTGTGTGGGAGCCGTGCAACCTCTACTACTGTCAGGTCGCACGACTTTTATCTTAGGAACATGTTCGAAAACCCGCCGAGAATCGTACGATGTTCGGCGGGTGTGTAGCATGTTCGTAAGATAAAAGCCGCACGGGTCGATGTGCGGCGTGCGCAAGCGTACACTGCCCGTTCAGCATTGCGGTCATCGGAAGCCCGCCCCTCAGCAAGTACGATCTGCCTGTCCAAGATAGGCAGATCGTACCTTTTTTAAATTACCTTACAACCATCGCAAGACACAAGTCTTGCGATGGCTGTAAGGTGTGTGCCCAGCCTTACAGATGGGATGTCTGAGTAGGAAGAATCATTGAGGAAGTGCCAGGACCTGAGAAGCTATCAATCCCTTCGAGCCATTAAGACCACGGGGGGCAAATCGGTAAGACTTTTCTGGTGGTGTCTATGTAGTACAAAGCCTTGCGTTACATTCATGAAAGCCCTGCCACATTTTCATTCTTGGTATGGACACATGCAACAAATGTATGTAGTTTTTAGTTGCAGCAATTTTACTGTATGGAGCTATTGTGACAAGTTTTGGGAAGTGGAGTACATAAGACCTCTTCCATGTTTGAGTAAATTGTTGATTTTTTTTTGGCACCTGTAATTATTGTGTCGCATCTTTAAGACAATCCCAGAACAAAATTTGTCTTCATGTTCTTCTGGAACTAACATTTTAGATGTTTCCATTACCCTGCCAACTTCTCCAGATTGTTTCACTGCCTGAAAAACTCCACCACTTCTCAGAGGAGAGTTGTGACTGATTCATACACACCTTACTGACATGTATTATTATTATTATACAGGACTTATATAGCGCCAACAGTGTGTGCAGCGCTTTACAATATAAGGAAGACATTACAATCACAATACAATTCAGGACAAGATGGTAAGGAGGGCCCTGCCCCTGAGGGCTTGCAATCTAAAAGGGAGGGGCCAGTGATACATGAGGAGGTAGCTGTGTGGGGATGAATTGTTTGAGAACGTGATGGTTGAGCGGTTAGGTTGAGTTGGGATCGGCTTTCCTGAAGAGACGAATCTTAAGGGATCGCCTAAAGGCAGTTAGAGTGGGAGATAGACGGACCGGTTGGGGTAAAGAGTTCCAGAGGATGGGAGAGGCTCTAGTGAAGTCCTGGAGGCGAGCATGGGAGGAGTTGGCGAGAGAGCTGGAAAGCAGAAGATCTTTTGAAGAGCGGAGGGGACGGTTAGGGTGATACTTTGAGACAAGGTTGGAGATATATCCAGGGGCAGAGTTGTGGATGGATCATTGTTTATATTTTGAATTTTATCCGTTGAGCTATTGGAAGCCGGTGGAGGGATCGGCAGAGGGGAGTTGCAGACACTGAGCGGTTGGTTAGGTGAATGAGTCTAGCAGCAGCATTCATGATGGACTGAAGGGGGGAGGAGCCTGTGTAGAGGTCGGCCAATGAGGAGGGAATTGCAATAGTCAAGACGAGCGATAACAAGGGAGTGGATGAGTAGGTGACACTGAAGGAGCACTTATTTAGGTAGGAGGAGAACCATGAGAGAGCAGAGTCTTGTAGGCCAAGCAAGTGGAGTTTTTTGGAGGAGGAGGAGGTGGTCAACTGTGTCAAAAGCCGCAGATGTTGTACATGCCTATGTCACAGGTCCCGCCAATTGTCGCACGGCCATAGGACAGAATTCTAAAGAGTTACTATGGGACTCTGTGTCGTAGTGACAACGACGTAGTAGAATTCTAACAAGAACACTCTATCAGTATCGGTCAGTTTTTCAAATGAGAGTAAATTCTGTATCTCTCTAAACCACTCCTCAGCCTTGCGTAGGGGGATGAAGAAACCCACCTCTTGGTGATAAGTTTGTAAGCAATTGGTTGGCTGGTTGACTATGTGCAACTCATAGGAACAGGACAGGGATTTGTCTCATATCTGTACAAACAACTGCCACTCTGCAGCAGCTGTGAGGGCAAGGGGTGGAACTGGTCACACGATGTCTTATCAACTGCCAAAAGCAGCTGCCACTTCATATTAAATAATGATAATCAGGAATTTGACCTCAATTCCTCTCAAGCTCAATCACCGTATGTAATGTACACTGTAATTTAGCAAACCCAGCTTCATATTCATACTTGCTTCTGTTATGTACATACTGAGAGAGGCCATTTTCAAACAGACCTCTAAGTGGGAAGGCCGGCTACAATCATATGATCAGTCTTAGTTTTGTAATAAGGGAAAGGCTTTTCGGGAATCGCAATGCGCCAAACACAGAAGCCGTCACATGATTTCCAGTCAGTCCTCCATACCTGGAAGTACTTTATAATTGCTTCCCTGAGCTGAACAGAGTGGAATAGGAGCAGAGAAAGGTAAGTATGTTCTGCTGGGGCTGGGCATTGAAACACAACCTGTTGCTTTGCCATGACTTACCAAAGCACCATACCCTTGACCATTCAAGGTGATAAGTGACAGTGTCTTTGCAAAGGGGTAACCTTCGACCCACTGATACTCACCTTGCCAGTGATCCACCACTGCCACTAAAATCCCCGGTTTGGGCTGGTGTCAGATGGGAGCGGCAGCAGTGACATCAAGCTTTTTGGTCAAGCAATTCTGCTAGAACTGAGCACTGCCACCTAGAGGAAGCACCAGGTATTGTCCCCGGCTGCAACAGAAGAATGAGGAGTGGGGAGCTTTGCAGACACACCGCTACTTTGCCCTCCACGAGCAAGGTGACAATGACAGTGTCTCATTATAACAGAATAAGAGAAACACGATTGGCCCCGTAAAAGATAAAATAACAAAATTAGGTTTTGCTGCAATATTTACCTACAATTCAGAGATTTGAAGTAGCACGTTATTTACAAGACCAGTTACCCTGTACTAGCAGATAAATCAGAGCTGTGGGAGGGACCCAGCAGGCTGCCTGCAGAAAACAATAGGAGGGGGGGGGGAGACAAAACCAGTCACCCTGTACAAAGAGAGAGCATGTCAGGAACCGGATCTGAACCCGGGGCCTCTTCTGTAGCTGGCAGGGGTTCTACCTGCTGAGCCACCTTAGAACCTTGGATAGCTCCTTGACTGATCTCCTATGTAATCCTCCGTTAAACCTAGTGTCTGCTGAACTCTGAACTCCTTGCTCCTCCCTTGAACTTCCTATTTAAGTCCCGCCTCTGCACTTCCTGTTTGCTAGATTATTGTGCTCCTGACAATATTTTGCTTCCTGCTCCTTCTGTGATACAATCCTCTCATACTGCTTCCCGTGTACCGACCTTTGGCTGCTGATTCACCGACTATTCTCATTGTCTTCCACTTCATACCTGATACCTTTGGCTCCTGACCTCGCCTTGTTCTCTGACTACGCTTCTGCCTGCTCCTATACTACTGTTTGACTACGAGTTTGCCTGCTGTTTCAGCTACTGGGCTCTGAGCCTGATCTAGATCGTGACAGAGCAGCAGTGACCAGTCTTTATTACAGGAGGGGGCGGAGACAAGACTAGTCACCCTGCACAAGGAGAGAGAGCAGCAGTGACCAGTCTTTATTACAGGAGGAGGCGGAGACAAGACCAGTCACCCTGCACAAGAAGAGAGAGCAGCAGTGACCGGTCTTTATTACAGGAGGGGGCGGAGACAAGACCAGTCACCCTGCACAAGAAGAGAGAGCAGCAGTGACCGGTCTTTATTACAGGAGGGGGCGGAGACAAGACCAGTCACCCTGCACAAGAAGAGAGAGCAGCAGTGACCAGTCTTTATTACAGGAGGAGGCATAGACAAGACCAGTCACCCTGCACAAGAAGAGAGAGCAACAGTGAGCGGTCTTTATTACAGGAAGCACCAAGTATCACACTGGATTTCTGCAAAGATCTGGATGAAATACACAAAGCTCTCCAAGACTCCATGTATTTAGATAATATTTGCTTAATTTAGCTTTAAATCTTCAAAACTGTGCCCTACCTAAAACAGCTCACTTCTCATACAAAGACATGGGCACTGCCTGACTGCTCTTATCGCATTGATTAGACTAAATGGGAGAATATAAAGCTCTGTGTATGAGCTGCCCCCATTTAATCTATGAAACATGAAGCATAATAAAATGTGATGAAAAAATAAGAACATTTCAGGTCATTGAAGCAATAATGACTTAAACTTCGCCCTCTCCGAAAACACGCCACCGCTCCCCATTAAACATACAGTAAAATTAAAATTATTGCATTTTTCCTCAAGGGCCAATAAATGACAACAATAACATCTAGTAAAATGTCAAATATCAAAGTGTAACAAGCATTAGCACGGCAAATCAATTATACACAAGCCGTTCGCCTCCACAAAACAACCTAAAATATTCTGATCAGCTCTCGGCTATTAAGTGTCACTTACAATAGTGGTTTGCGTGTTTGATGTGGAAGAAGCCAGGAACAATGAAAGGCCAACGGAGCATGGAAGAGCCATTGAAGAATCGCTGCTCGCCTCAGACATGGCCAAGGCTTGCGCTGGTGTGAGCAGCACGGTGACTGATGATAACGTATAATGGAATAAGACATTGACTTCTATCCATTATTGTAATGATGCCATTCACCGTCCATCACAAGGATTCTGTTTATCGGATAAAAAAGGTGGAGATGGTTCATCAAATCTGGTTTGAAGGATTAAACTGGCCATGAATAGAACATCATTCTTTAGTTATCACTAGAGGGATCCCCAGCAGGAGGAAGGAGGTCCTGATTCCTCTATATAGATCTTTAGTCATCACTAGAGGGATCCCCAGCAGAAGGACGAAGGTCCTGATTCCTCTGTATAGATCTTTTATTATCACTAGAGGGATCCCCAGCAGAAGGAAGGAGGTCCTGATTCCTCTGTATAGATCTTTATTATCACTAGAGGGATCCCCAGCAGAAGGAAGAAGGTCCTGATCCCTCTATATAGATCTTTATTATCACTAGAGGGATCCCCAGCAGAAGGAAGAAGGTCCTGATCCCTCTATATAGATCTTTATTATCACTAGAGGGATCCCCAGCAGAAGGAAGGAGGTCCTGATTACTCTATATAGATCTGTATTATCACTAGAGGGATCCCCAGCAGGCGGAAGGAGGTCCTGATCCCTCTATATAGATTTTATTATCACTAGAGGGATCCCCAGAAGGAGGAAGGAGGTCCTGATCCCTCTATATAGATCTTTATTATCACTAGAGGGATCCCCAGCAGAAGGAAGGAGATCCTGATCCCTCTATATAGATCTGTATTTTCACTAGAGGGGTCCCCAGCAGAAGGAAGGAGGTGCTGATTCCTCTATATAGATCTTTATTATCACTAGAGGGATCCCCAGCAGAAGGAAGGAGGTTCTGATTCCTCTGTATATATCTTTATTATCACTAGAGGGATCCCCAGCAGAAGGAAGGAGATCCTGATCCCTCTATATAGATTTGTATTATCACTAGAGGGATTTCCAGCAGAAGGAAGGAGATCCTGATCCCTCTATATAGATTTGTATTATCACTAGAGGGATTTCCAGCAGAAGGAAGGAGATCCTGATCCCTCTATATAGATTTGTATTATCACTAGAGGGATTTCCAGCAGAAGGAAGGAGATCCTGATCCCTCTATATAGATTTGTATTATCACTAGAGGGATTTCCAGCAGAAGGAAGGAGATCCTGATCCCTCTATATAGATTTGTATTATCACTAGAGGGATTTCCAGCAGAAGGAAGGAGATCCTGATCCCTCTATATAGATTTGTATTATCACTAGAGGGATTTCCAGCAGAAGGAAGGAGATCCTGATCCCTCTATATAGATTTGTATTATCACTAGAGGGATTTCCAGCAGAAGGAAGGAGATCCTGATCCCTCTATATAGATTTGTATTATCACTAGAGGGATTTCCAGCAGAAGGAAGGAGGTCCTGATTCCTCTGTATAGATCTTTAGCTATCAGTAGAGGAATCCCCAGCAGAAGGAAGGAGGTCCTGATTCCTCTGTATAGATCTTTAGTTATCACTAGAGGGGTCCCCAGCAGGGGGAAGGAGGTCCTGATTCCTCTATATAGAGTGAATTGCAGAATTTGTCCAAATCAGCTATTTTTGACTAGATTGTGCACTTCTCCGGCCTTTTCCAAACTCTTCACCCTTTTAAAAAAAAAAGACCACTTAGTCTCATCCTGTCGTCAATGTTCAATGTTTCTGTTTCTAAACAAAGCTATATCCAAATTCAAACCTGTTTTCTTTTAACTTTGGAAACAGAATGTGGCCTTGTCCACTTGTCCAGTTTCTTATAATTGATGACTGTGTCCCCCACTGTAAAGATTCTGTAAAGGAATGTGACACACAAAGTGACACAGTGGCAGACAGGAAATGACTCACGGCCCTCTAAAAGATGTTCCTATTTAAACCAGCTGGCCTAATGGTTCAGTGCTGAACAGTCTTTCAGCTTGTGCTTCTGTTCCTGCTGATCTGTTGCCTGTTACCTCATCCCGGATTGCTGCTGACTTTGACTGATTGCTGCCTGCCCCTGACCTCTGCTTGTTATCTGGATTCTGCCTCTGTCTGCTCCTTCTGTACCGTGCTGACCGTCTGGCTTGTTTGACCTCGCTCCAGTTTCTGCTGCAAACCTTGCTGACACCACAGCTGTGCACTAGCCCTGCTCATCCTTCCAGGGATCCAGTTGCCGGACTTCTACCAGGCACCGTGTCTGAACACTTTGGCACCCGTGCTTCTCTCTGTCTACTCGCTTCCTGTTTCCACATCCAGGGGTGTGAGACAAGAGCCACAAGGGAGGCCTCCTCAGCTAATCGGTCCTCCACCAGGTACGTGATACTCATAATGGTCAGCGCGGTCGTGCAAACCTGGGGACTGAAGCTCAGAAATGTTGCTACCTGTGTCCAGGGTAGATATAGGAACCCGTTGGGGGTTTTCACTCTCCAGCATCTTCTGAATCCATAACTAAACTGTCCCCGGGAATTCTTCTTTTTCTATATGTATAAATCTCAGGATCATCAATTCAGCCTCCCCAAGGCCAACTCTGCAGCTGGCAACGCCAAAGTTAATAATATATCTTCTTCTTTTTTTTCATTGGGCCAGAGAAAGAACCATCCATCTTAAAATTAAAAGGAAACCTATTTTTAAAAAAAGGTGCAAACATTTGGAGGTTTTGCATTTCGCCATAATGGGTGACTGTGGGAAACAATTGGGCAGCGATGATAGTGAAAGACCTGGACTGTTTATTTTAGGCAGGTAGAAGCGATTTGAATAGACTCTGTTTTGCTTTGCTAGTTGAAAAGTGCTGCCTTGTTTCCCTGAAAACAAAGTGCCCTCAGCTTCATTGTGCGCCGGAGAAGCCCGGCATCTGTTCTACACCCTCTTTGTTCCCGTACTTTTCAATCCAATGAATAGCAGGAAAGTATAAACGCACTTTCTATTTTAGGCCATAATTTCTCATTTGAAACCTCATTTCGTCTCCTCTGCCTTTTTTTTTTCTTCTTCTTCTTGCTTCTTATTGAAGTCATCATGTGTAGAGCTTCTGCTAATGCAAGAGAAAAGGGTTGCAGATTCCTGTTGCATCAGAGATATCATGTCGACCCTCGTCGGGTTTCTGTAAAGGACAAACACAAAGTTATCCCCAAAAAAGTAAAGTAAATAAAAAAATACAATGGAAACGTTCTGCCAGTCTTGTGGTTAGGCATGAGCCAAATTTAGTTGTGTTTGCTTTTCTAAAATCTGGGCCAAAATTAGAACATTTTGTTAAAATCTAGGCAACATGTAAGTCAATAAAGCACTTTAAAATAGGTGAAATTAAAGTAGTTGGTGCCCCATGGCACTGGCAACAATGCTATTTCAATTTCTAAAGTTAATTTGTAGAAAATAGCTAAATAAATGCCTTCTTAAATATAATTTATTTGTAGTCACATGACCGCAAAGCTTCTGTCGTATAGCTACTAGGGTTGACACCTGTCCAGGATTCACCTGGACAATCCGCACCCCCACAACCAACACCCCAGGGCTTGTGGGAAAGAGGACCTTGTCGCCATCGGCACAGGGACAGGTGCTTTTCCGGGGGTGACCATGGAACAGCACCTCCCAGTGCCGAGAGCATGTGGCCTGGTATCGCAGCGAAGCTGGCTGGGTCTGCCCAGCTGTCATTTGTGTGATGAAAGGCCGGCCTTCGGCTGGCCGTTCGGCCTGCTTCCACTGACACTTAGGGCCTGTTCACATGAGTTTCAGGTTCTGATCAGGTCCGGATCAGCAGACGTGGTGCTATGTGTTTTGCCGCGTTTTTGCCGTGTTTTTGATGCTTTCGAGTGGGGCTGTCAGTATGTTAGCTGCAGTGCATTTTTCGGACCATTTCCTGACCGTACAAAATGTGACATTCAGTATTTTTCTGTTGTAACCTGAACGGACTGCGCACGTGAGAACTGTAGCCCATAAAACACATAGGGATACATTGGGATGCATTTTTAGTGCAGGAGCGTACGGATCAGGTCAGCACAGAAAACGGACGTCGTGTGAACAGGCCCTTAGGCTCAGTGGAGCTGAAGCAAATGAGCCGCTCGGCCGCCTTCTGCTTCTGTACGGGCTATTGTGAATAGTTGAACCGAAGGGCTCTGGCGGCATAGGAGAGCCGAAGGATCAGCTGAAGCTACAGCTCCTTTGTGAATAGCCCCCTAAATAAAATTTAAAAAAACAGACAGTGCTAATGTTCAAGGTAAATAAGCATCTTTCTAATAATATTCTCTTCCTCCTGGCTGGTGTTCAGCATTATTTCAGCCACATACCATGCAATAGATGTACATATGGTTTGCTTTTTTTCCCCCCTAATAAATATTTGTGCAATGCAGTCGCCATTGTTGTGCATCACAACAATGGACATAGAATACAAATGCATCTGCAAATAACTTCCCTCTGTGAATGGAAAAAAAAAATGTTAAAGGAGAACTATAGGGTCAGGGCTTTTCCCCATAGTTCTCCTTAGGGTAACGGGAGGACACAAACTAGCGTCCCCCCGTCACCCTAAGCTCAGTATACAATGAGCTACAGCTCGCGGTATATTGAGACGCCGCAGCCGGAGCGGATCCCGACATCGATGTCGAGATCCACCCAGCTGCGTGAGTGACAGCTGGCTCTGCCTATCTAGAGGCAGAGCCAGCTGTACCCGCCCCCTCCCCCGTCCGTTCCGCCAGTCAGCGCTGGCAGATCGGAGCGGGGAATCCAGCCCCTCCCCTGTCACGGCAGAGAGTCATGACAGGATCGAGAGGTGAGCGAACGCTGGTATGTGTTCCCTCACTTCCCGATCTACTGAGCCAACCTGTGACAGTCTCATTGTCACAGGTCAGCTAGAACTATGAGGTGAGTGAAAAGCACCCCCCCTCATAGTTCTCGTTTAAAGATTTACAATGAATCACTTTTTCTCTAAGAGCAAATTAAGAAAAAAAAAATGTGAAGCTTTTCCTACGTTTTACTTGACAGTTATTTTTCTCCTAAGAGAAATGTAGAAAGTAACGGAGGAGAATGTGGAGACACGGATGAGCTGTAAGAAGAGACAAACATTCACCGCTACAGCCGTGGACTCTAACCGCCTATTTTTATAAACATTGTTACCTTTTCTTGCGTCGTTGGAATGTTATGGCTTCCGTCAAAATGACTGGCCTTGGGAAAATATTTCAGTCTGAAATTCATTGTAAAGGATCACACAGATAATAAGTCATCTGTACATCGGTTTACATTGTGGAGAAAAAAAAAATGTGTGCGCGTTCACCGACAGAAAAGACGTAAAAGCTTTACAGCAATTCTTTTGATTTTTCTTAATAGTACAAGACAAGGAACAATCTGCGTATGGCAAAAAAAACCAAACCAAAGCTGATTACAATTCTTCTGTACCCCTCAGATAAGTCAAGTCAATTTTTATTGTCTGCTCTGGATTTTTGAGTTTTGCAAACCATTGCGCCTTTCACTGTTCATCTACTAAGCTTGTACAGGTTAAATAGCCAAATTCTGAATGTGTAGAACTCAGGAAAGTTTCTGCCAATACAGATGATAATAAACAACTGTATGTTGGCCTCAGTGGTGCGTTCCATCACGAGACATTAGAAAATCCAAAAAGTGAGAGGCTGTGCAAGGGAAAGATGTATCCACTCTACATGGATGGTACTACACCAAGCTGGCTCTTACACCAGACCAATACAGGGGGCCTCCAAGCATGCTGGAATGCTATATGTTAGGTCTCTATACACATGCAGGTTCTTTACACCAGTCCAATACAAGGTCCCCTCAAGCATGCTGGAATGCTATATGTACGGTCTCTATACACATGCAGGTTCTTTACGCCAGTCCAATACAAGGTCCCCTCAAGCATGCTGGAATGCTATATGTACGGTCTCTATACACATGCAGGTTCTTTACGCCAGTCCAATACAAGGTCCCCTCAAGCATGCTGGAATGCTATATGTACGGTCTCTATACACATGCAGGTTCTTTACGCCAGTCCAATACAAGGTCCCCTCAAGCATGCTGGAATGCTATATGTACGGTCTCTATACACATGCAGGTTCTTTACGCCAGTCCAATACAAGGTCCCCTCAAGCATGCTGGAATGCTATATGTACGGTCTCTATACACATGCAGGTTCTTTACGCCAGTCCAATACAAGGTCCCCTCAAGCATGCTGGAATGCTATATGTACGGTCTCTATACACATGCAGGTTCTTTACGCCAGTCCAATACAAGGTCCCCTCAAGCATGCTGGAATGCTATATGTACGGTCTCTATACACATGCAGGTTCTTTACGCCAGTCCAATACAAGGTCCCCTCAAGCATGCTGGAATGCTATATGTACGGTCTCTATACACATGCAGGTTCTTTACGCCAGTCCAATACAAGGTCCCCTCAAGCATGCTGGAATGCTATATGTACGGTCTCTATACACATGCAGGTTCTTTACGCCAGTCCAATACAAGGTCCCCTCAAGCATGCTGGAATGCTATATGTACGGTCTCTATACACATGCAGGTTCTTTACGCCAGTCCAATACAAGGTCCCCTCAAGCATGCTGGAATGCTATATGTACGGTCTCTATACACATGCAGGTTCTTTACGCCAGTCCAATACAAGGTCCCCTCAAGCATGCTGGAATGCTATATGTACGGTCTCTATACACATGCAGGTTCTTTACGCCAGTCCAATACAAGGTCCCCTCAAGCATGCTGGAATGCTATATGTACGGTCTCTATACACATGCAGGTTCTTTACGCCAGTCCAATACAAGGTCCCCTCAAGCATGCTGGAATGCTATATGTACGGTCTCTATACACATGCAGGTTCTTTACGCCAGTCCAATACAAGGTCCCCTCAAGCATGCTGGAATGCTATATGTACGGTCTCTATACACATGCAGGTTCTTTACGCCAGTCCAATACAAGGTCCCCTCAAGCATGCTGGAATGCTATATGTACGGTCTCTATACACATGCAGGTTCTTTACGCCAGTCCAATACAAGGTCCCCTCAAGCATGCTGGAATGCTATATGTACGGTCTCTATACACATGCAGGTTCTTTACGCCAGTCCAATACAAGGTCCCCTCAAGCATGCTGGAATGCTATATGTACGGTCTCTATACACATGCAGGTTCTTTACGCCAGTCCAATACAAGGTCCCCTCAAGCATGCTGGAATGCTATATGTACGGTCTCTATACACATGCAGGTTCTTTACGCCAGTCCAATACAAGGTACCCTCAAGCATGCTGGAATGCTATATGTACGGTCTCTATACACATGCGTGTTCTTTACACCAGTCCTATACAAGGTGCCCTCAAGCATGCTGGAATGCTATATGTAAGGTCTCTATACACATGCAGGTTCTTTACACCAGTCCAATACAAGGTACCCTCAAGCATGCTGGAATGCTATATGTAAGGTCTCTACACACATGCAGGTTCTTTACACCAGCCCAATACAAGGTACCCTCAACCATGCTGGAATGCTATATGTAAGGTCTCTATACACGTGCAGGTTCTTTACACCAGTCCAATACAAGGTACCCTCAAGCATGCTGGAATGCTATATGTAAGGTCTCTATACACATGCAGGTTCTTTACACCAGTCCAATACAAGGTACCCTCAAGCATGCTGGAATGCTATATGTAAGGTCTCTATCCACATGCAGGTTCTTTACACCAGTCCAATACAAGGTACCCTTAAGCATGCTGGAATGCTATATGTAAGGTCTCTACCCCAGATAGCAAGCAATTGAGCTGCAAGTTTGAAAATGACTTGCTAAACTATTGCTAGACTTGCCAATTGTGTTGCACAATTACAGCAAGTCTGCATTGCAAGTCTCCAGATCAACGTGCTTTGCCAAAGTGCTGTACGCTTGCAGAGCTCTTGCTAAGACCCACAGGACTCTTGCAGGTCCAATACAGGTTCCTTCCCAGGATTTCTAAATGATATGTGTAGGATCTCCCCAACCATGCAGGCTCTACACCCAAGTCCAATACAAATTACTTCCCGGCATGTTTGAATGTTATCTGCAGGGTCTTTACCCACATTGGATCTTTACATCAGTTCTATACAGGTTACTTCCTAGCATGCGGGAATGCCATATATAGTGTCTCTTCACCCGTGCAGGCTCTATACACAAGGCCAATACAGATTACCTTCCACTAGGGTTGCACAGATACCAAGTACAGTACTCGGTACAAGTATGAGTACATGTACCGATACTTTTGAGCTCCAAGACTAGACTAGAGAAAAATTCAAAAATTAGGAGGCGGCTGTTATTTGTATGGAGCACACGGAGCTCCTGGGATTTGTACATCTCTGTTTTAATGTACAATTTTGTTTTTATAAATATAAATAAAGTGATGCACAGATACCAGTTTTGCGAGTACTGGTACTTGCCGAGTACTCACAGATACGAGTACTGATAAATTTTTGTTTATTGTCATGTGGCAGTTTTTCTAAAACAATACAGACTAATGATTTCAGGACAGTGGTGGAGCACCAGAGCCCGGTCCCAGCTGCAACCGCTGCAACCCTGGGAGTTCTCATGAAAATGCCAAGTATCGGCATTGGTACTCGAAAAGTATCTGTGCATCCCTACCTTCCACCATATTTGTATTGATATCTGTAGAGTCTCTATACCCAGGGCCAGATTTCCCACAAGGCCAACCAAGGCCCGGCCTTGGGGCAGCAGGGGTGTAGAATTCCTATCTACCGATGCTCGGGACTTGCAGTTTCGGGCGCCGGGCAGGTGTTTTCTACATTTAGCCCGGCTTTGGGCAAGCAGAGCTAAATGTACAGCGGGGAAGCCGCCGCTTGTTTTGTACAAGTGATCTTGGTGGTTTCGCTGAGATCACTTGTATGCAGCCTGCAGGTCTGCCATTCTCCATTGGGTGGGTTGGTGGGTAGGGGGGGCGCATTGAGGAACCTGGCCTTGGGGCAGCAGAGAGAGTAAATCCGGCCCTGTCTATACCTCTGCTTGGTCTTTACATCAGTTCTATACAGGTTACTTCCCAGCATGCTGAAATTATATCGATGGGGTCTCTTCACTGATGTGTGTGTTGTAAAGTAGTCACCGCTCCGAGCTCCGTCCCGGGATGGACTACAATCTCAATACAAATCAGCAAACTAAAACCTGAGATTGGAGTCCATCCCGGGAGCGAGCTTGCAGCGGTGACTACTTTACAACACACACAAGGACCATGGGGAACAGAAGTAGCCCCCCTCCAGAAGGAAGGACAGTGTCAGCACCAATTCAGAGATGATTGGAGGATCTACAGCCAAGTAATGCACAAAAAAGATACATTGTTTTCAGGGGCGTAATCACAGGGCCCCCTAGCAAAATTTAGTAAGGGGCCCTGTGATTTCTAGTTATGCCCCTTGCAGAACCCACTCGAGATCCCACCTAAGGATAAACCTGCAGAGCCCACCATAGACTCTCTATGGTGGGCTATGCAGGGTCACCCTCAGGCGGGATGGTCACACTCCTTACCTGTCCGCCTCATCTTTGTCCACGGTCGCTGATGGGCCCAGCCTCCTCCTCCATCGCCGGGCCCGCCTCCATCTTGGTCACCGGGTACCTTAAAATTAGGAGGCAGCTGTCATTTGTAAGGAGCACACGGAGCTCCTGGGATTTGTACATCTCTGTTTTAATGTACAATTTTGTTTTTATAAATATAAATAAAGTGATGCACAGATACCAGTTTTGCGAGTACTGGTACTTGCCGAGTACTCACAGATACGAGTACTGATACATTTTTGTTTATTGTCATGTGGCAGTTTTTCTAAAACAATACAGACTAATGATTTCAGGACAGTGGTGGAGCACCAGAGCCCGGTCCCAGCTGCAACCGCTGCAACCCTGGGAGTTCTCATGAAAATGCCAAGTATCGGCATTGGTACTCGAAAAGTATCTGTGCATCCCTACCTTCCACCATATTTGTATTGATATCTGTAGAGTCTCTATACCCAGGGCCAGATTTCCCACAAGGCCAACCAAGGCCCGGCCTTGGGGCAGCAGGGGTGTAGAATTCCTATCTACCGATGCTCGGGACTTGCAGTTTCGGGCGCCGGGCAGGTGTTTTCTACATTTAGCCCGGCTTTGGGCAAGCAGAGCTAAATGTACAGCGGGGAAGCCGCCGCTTGTTTTGTACAAGTGATCTTGGTGGTTTCGCTGAGATCACTTGTATGCAGCCTGCAGGTCTGCCATTCTCCATTGGGTGGGTTGGTGGGTAGGGGGGGCGCATTGAGGAACCTGGCCTTGGGGCAGCAGAGAGAGTAAATCCGGCCCTGTCTATACCTCTGCTTGGTCTTTACATCAGTTCTATACAGGTTACTTCCCAGCATGCTGAAATTATATCGATGGGGTCTCTTCACTGATGTGTGTGTTGTAAAGTAGTCACCGCTCCGAGCTCCGTCCCGGGATGGACTACAATCTCAATACAAATCAGCAAACTAAAACCTGAGATTGGAGTCCATCCCGGGAGCGAGCTTGCAGCGGTGACTACTTTACAACACACACAAGGACCATGGGGAACAGAAGTAGCCCCCCTCCAGAAGGAAGGACAGTGTCAGCACCAATTCAGAGATGATTGGAGGATCTACAGCCAAGTAATGCACAAAAAAGATACATTGTTTTCAGGGGCGTAATCACAGGGCCCCCTAGCAAAATTTAGTAAGGGGCCCTGTGATTTCTAGTTATGCCCCTTGCAGAACCCACTCGAGATCCCACCTAAGGATAAACCTGCAGAGCCCACCATAGACTCTCTATGGTGGGCTATGCAGGGTCACCCTCAGGCGGGATGGTCACACTCCTTACCTGTCCGCCTCATCTTTGTCCACGGTCGCTGATGGGCCCAGCCTCCTCCTCCATCGCCGGGCCCGCCTCCATCTTGGTCACCGGGTACCTCCTCCTCCCCTGCTGCCAACCACGGGCCCTGCCTCCTCCTCCACTGCCGGGTCCAGCCTGCTCCACCGCTGCTGCTAGCTCTCATTGACTCTGTAGAGAGGAACGCACAGATTACTGTCAGTGATAGGAACAGCGGCGTGTTCGTCTTCACCCGCCAGTGAAAGCCACCAGCAGAGGATCCCATAGCGACCTAGGCGGCCCGCACGGCATCTGGGCGGGCCCCACTGTCCCCGGGCCCCATAGCGGCCGCCTGGGTTGCTATGGTGATTGTTACGCCACTGATTGTTGTTAATCTCTTGAATGTATTTTTAAGATTTAACTCCGGAGTTTAGTGTCGCTTTAATTACATACTGTGTAACCATCATAAATATGTTCTTTTTCACACTATATTTTACACATTTTTCAGCATCACACAAAAAAAAACCCGTAACTGAGGCGTAATTGCTCAAAGTTTACCACCGAACATAAACCATTAGATTTCTGTCTTCTGAATTTCAACAATTTATTCGGAAGCTGCGTTGAAAGCATCTCTGTTAATTACACAATTAAAATTAAATAAGACGACTAGAGAAAATTTCAATTAATATCAGAACAATATCCTCCTAATAAGAAAGCCGAGTTTCCGGAAGCAGCCGCAACACAATAAGGAGTTGACTGGAAATGATGAAGGGACTCCTGTGTAGAAGACTTCCTCGGGTCTCCAGCTCCATCCCATCTGCTGCATAAAGCTGTTTCTCAAACCCAAACTTCAATCTATCCATCACAGTTTTTTTAATATATTCTCACATATGCCTAATGTAAATGAATTTTAAATAAATATGGTATAGACGTTTTTTTATTTTTTTAAAGTTTCATAAAAGTAAACCTTTATTTTCTTTACATTCAGTATACCGCGAGCTGTAGCTCCCTATATACTGAGCCTAGGGTGACGGGAGGGCGC
Organism: Nanorana parkeri; assembly: GCF_000935625.1. Classification (NCBI taxonomy): domain Eukaryota; kingdom Metazoa; phylum Chordata; class Amphibia; order Anura; family Dicroglossidae; genus Nanorana; species Nanorana parkeri. The sequence goes on along the minus strand of NW_017307677.1, from coordinate 258,647 downwards.
TAGTTTGTGTTCTCCCGTGACCCTAAGGAGAACTATGGGGAAAAGCCCTGACCCCATAGTTCTCCTTTAATTAAAAAAAGAAAAAAAAAACCTTACTTAGGCTGGTGCTAACATCAAATATTCAATTAAGTTAAAATAATTAAACATTCAAAACATTTTTCGAACGTAGAATTCAATGCCACATCGCTGTCCTCCAACATACAAAAATGTATTACTCAAAAAGTTTTTTTATTTTTAATGCCACTCCCTCGTTCCTCCTCCCTCTTTTTACATTTATTTAAAGGAGAACTATGGGGTCAGGGCTTTTCCCCATAGTTCTCCTTAGGGTAACAGGAGAACACTAGCGTCTTCCCGTGACCCAAAGCTCAGTATATCGCAAGCTACAGCTCCCTGTATACTGAGACCGCCGCAGCCGGGACGGATACCCGACATTACTGTCGACAGCCACCCAGCTGCATGATTGACAGCTGGCTCTGCCTATCTAGAGGCTGAGCCAGCTGTACCCGCCCCCTCCCCCATCCGTTTCGCCAGTCAGCTCTGGAGGATCGGACAAGGGAGGGGGGGGAGGGGGGGGAACCCCTGCAGGGAGCCGTGAGTGACAGTCACGGCTCTCTGCAGGGAGATGATCGAGAAGCTTACCGATCTATTGAGCCGACCTGTGACCGTTTCATTGTCACACGTCGGCTCGAACTATGAGGGTGAGTGATTTTCACTCACAAAAATAGTTCTCCTTTAAGTTTTATTAATTTAAACGAATAAACAGAACATAAATCACATAAAGATATTCAAAGATTATTGAACAATGAGTGAAAAAGGCATGTATGACATAAGAACACTCATGTCCAATAATATAAGAAAACAAATAAGGATTGGAACCTATGGGAAGGAAGACAATGAGACACTGTAAGCAACATGCCCGTTCCGCGCATGTGCCAAGTCAAGCTAAGGAGAAAAACACGCGCATGCGCACAATGAGCATTTCCCATCGAATGACGCGCAGTATGGCGCACCAGAGGTGATGCGCATACGGCGCGCGTTCCAAGAAAAACGCGCCAAAGGCGCACTGGAAGTGACGTATTTGATTAGCTCACTTCCCTATATAAACCGAACCAGCATGTCACTTAGTTGCTGGATTGTCTTATCAGCTCCTGTCTGTGTTGTGTCTCCTGTTTCCTGTCTTGAATATTAGATTACCGTTTGCCTCGATTTTGACCTGTTTCTGCCTCAACCACCTGCCTTGATCTTCTGCCGCGAAATTGCGCATATTTCCGCACGATATCGCTCTATGTAGCTCGTCGCTCAAGCTTGTCGCTCGTACATGAACCCTTTCTTCAGCGGATGACGCGCGATTCGGCTCCAATAGACGCTATGGTGTTGTGCGAAATCGTGCATAAGCGGCGATATTGCACTACTTTGACGCGCGATATCATGGTACAGAAGGGTCACTTGCACTGCAAAATGGAAGGAAAGAATGACGTCACATCAAGATCGCTGTTGATTGGTTACAGCCCAATGTAGCGGCGACGAAGTCCCGCCCGAAGAACGCGATAAAATGTGCACTGTCGCTCAATATCGCGCAATGTAGCTCAAAGCCGCTCAGCACGAAATAGCGCGGAAAAACACGCCATATCCATGTCGCTCAGTGTGAATGGGGCCTTAAAGGAAATGAAAATTTGTTGTAGCGATAAATGAACACGGTATGAATCTGAGGCCTTAAAGTTCAACCGGCTAAAGTTCATTTTCAACAGTCTTGCTTTCTTATTATTGTAATGTTTTACCGATGGTGATTTGTTGTACTTTTATCATTTTGTTATAAATAAATATTAGGGCCGGTGATGATTAAAATTTTCGTGTTCGATTAATCGAAATTCTTTTTAATCGATTAATGATAACGCACATACAGATCCAACTACATTGGCCCATACACATACAGCACAGCAATGAAGTAATAAAATGAACTCGGATCACACTAATCCAGCACGTTATTAATCTCACGTGACCCACTCAATATGGCCGCCGCTTGAGTGGGGCAACTCAGAATAATAACGTGCTGGATGAGTGTGATCCTAGTTCATTTTATTACTTCATTGCTGTGCTGTATGTGTATAGGCCAATGCCTTGGCTGGCGCTCGTGCAGAAAGTTTCTTTGGCAAACTCACCGGCCCAAGTGGCTCCGTCTGCTAACGAAGGGGGGAGGAGTCATGTGATGTCACGGACATCGACGTCACCGGACTCCTCCCCCCTTCCCTTCGTTAGCCGTCACGGACATCGACGTCACCGGATTCCCCCCCACTTCCCTTCGTTAGCCGCCACGGACATCGACGTCAACGGACTCCTCCCCCCTTCCCTTCGTTTGCCGACAGAGCCACTTGGGGAAGGGGGAAGGAGTCCGGTGACGTCGATGTCCGTGACGTCACCGGATCGCCGACGCGACTCCCGGAAGCCGGCGGAGAGGCGAGTGTTTTCATTAGCGATCAAAATAATTTTAATCGATCAAAAAGTTTAACGATTAATCGAGAAATTAATCTTT
>NW_017307677.1:253410-255286 GCF_000935625.1 Nanorana parkeri | reverse complement strand
GTGTTTTCATTAGCGATCAAAATAATTTTAATCGATCAAAAAGTTTAACGATTAATCGAGAAATTAATCTTTCATTTCCGCAGCCCTAATATATATATATAAAAAAACAGTAAAAAAATTAATAAATAAAAGAAGACCATCAAATCCACAAGCTCCATCAGCTTTGAAGTAAGGAGCAAGAAAGCGACTGCGACGATGATAATGACCATTACACACTTTCACTTTAATGATGCATTCGGCTTTGTTGGTGTGTTTGTTTTGCGGGTTGTGTTTTTGGGCTCCTCTGGCAGCATTCTCCCCCGAATCAATGAGCGCACATTTTTATATCAGCGTATATGAAAAGCCTCTTCTGCGTCTGATGGCGCCTTCCCGCTGTCAGTACAGAAGCGTACCTGGGGAATTAGCCCTTTCACAATTACTTTGCATCTCTGCCTCGTGTCGCCGAGGCGCGCCGCGCATTACCAGGAGTCCCGCCGAGCCGATTTCTATTCTTCTGAACTCTGTTCGGTCCGCTCCGTCCATTTTGTTTTATTGTTTGAACCTCTGGAATTAGTGAAATGATTGATGTCGGAGAAAAATGTTCCTTTCTGTGATTGGAGGAGAATTTGTTGCCCTTTCATTCATTTTCTTGTCTTTAGAAGCGGAGAGATAGAAGAAGAATAACGGGAGGCGAAGAGTTTATCAATGGAAACTTCACTTGGCGGCGGCAAGGGAAATATAGTAGGAGGGAGGGACGGGCCCCTCACCCGAAATGGAAGGAATACGATTCTGTACAATGCGATCTCTTCTAGACTCCGGAGCAGTGCTTGAAGCTCGAGAGCTGAAGATGTTTGAATTTAAAGGAACGGCAAACCTGAACTGAGTACATTTCCAACTTACTGTTGATCTGACCTCCGTCCTTCCCTTCAGTCTTCTATCTGACCTCCGTCCTTCCCTTCAGTCTTCTATCTGACCTCCATCCTTCCCTTCAGTCTTCTATCTGACCTCCGTCCTTCCCTTCAGTCTTCTATCTGACCTCCGTCCTTCCCTCCAGTCTTCTATCTGACCTCCATCCTTCCCCTTCAGTCTCCTATCTGACCTCCGGCCTCCCCTGCAGTCTTCTATCTGACCTCCATCCTTCGCTTCAGTCATCTATCTGACCTCCGTCCTTCCCTTCAGTCTTCTATCTGACCTCCGTCCTTCCCTTCAGTCTTCTATCTGACCTCCGTCCTTCCCTTCAGTCTTCTATCTGACCTCCATCCTTCCCTTCAGTCTTCTATCTGACCTCCGTCCTTCCCTTCAGTCTTCTATCTGACCTCCGTCCTTCCCTCCAGTCTTCTATCTGACCTCCATCCTTCCCCTTCAGTCTCCTATCTGACCTCCGGCCTCCCCTGCAGTCTTCTATCTGACCTCCATCCTTCGCTTCAGTCATCTATCTGACCTCCGTCCTTCCCTTCAGTCTTCTATCTGACATCCGTCCTTCCCTTCAGTCTTCTATCTGACCTCCTGTCATGTGCACTGTCGCTCAATATCGCGCAAGTCCTTCCCTTCAGTCTTCTATCTGACATCCGTCCTTCCCTTCAGTCTTCTATCTGACCTCCGGCCTTCCCTTCAGTCTTGCACAGCTGCACCGGCTCCTCTTCCTCTGATATCTCTGCACACTGTGAGCTTTTCACAATGTGCATTGGAAGTTGCAGCAAGGTAGATAGAGACCACATAATTTCCTGGCTGGAGGATGGCCAGCATCATCATCATCTATCTCCTTCCCTCCCCAGCCTGACTGTCCCTGGCCCCACCCCTTTCAATCATTGGATTTCAGTTCTATCAATATGAAAGGCTCAGCATCCCATGTGGGTGTGACCTAGGAACGGCCTGCATTCAAATGCACTCTACCTGT
>NW_017307677.1:248849-253390 GCF_000935625.1 Nanorana parkeri | reverse complement strand
AATTACTTTATGTATGTATTTATTTATTACAGGTATTTAGATAAGACACCAACAATCTTCACATCAATTCTTTCAATTGTAGAGTCTCAACATCACATGTGGGCATTACCTAGGGCAGTCTGCATGCAAATACATCCTGCCCAGGAACGCCCACTCCTCCAGACTGACATCCTCCCATCAAGACTCTTTGATATTTGATAACTCCTTCCAAGAGCCCACCCACAGCTTCCATCAGGGGTGAGGACTCTTGAGAGGAGTATTGAGGCAGGATGTTGTGATGGTTTCAGGAAGCTATGTACTGCACCTTGCCGGCCCCTCCCACCAGCCATGATCTGCCCGTATTGCAGAGAGAAGCAAAGGGACTCGGCGATGACATTACCAGGTCTAAAATAATGTATGGAATGAAAACAGAATTTTATTTATTTATCATGTTGATGAGGGAGGGGGAGGGGGAGGAACCAGGGAAGGCAAAATACAAGCAGATTAAACATCAGCTTTAAGGCTGAAATCTGATTTGAATCATCAGCTTCTTCCATACAAATGACACCCAGAAATGCAGACGTAACGCAGCGGCTGTATTCGTGGCTGCCACCAAATGTATTTGTTTTGCCGTCCCTCTGACATGCGTCCTGTATGTGTTTCGTGTGTTTGCTTTGTGTTCTGTGAAAACATGGACGTTCTGTGTCTCCTCTCCTGCAGGTGAGTGACACACCGGCGGATCGCACACAGAGAGCAGCACAGCTGCCGACTGAATCAAAAGTGGATTCGGCGTCCTGTACTGAACAATTTCATAAGCCGAGCCTTGAATGGCATAATCTGCTCTGTGAATGATAGGAAACCAATGCTAATCTGATAAGACTGCGCTAATGTGATCAGCCAGCTTGCAACTCCAAAACTGCAGCTCTTGTTGGATGTTCCCGGTCTGCAGTAGTCAGAACCTACCAAAAGTGATCCAAGGAAGGAAAAACAGGTGAACTGGTGACAGGGTCATGGGTGGCCGAGGCTCATTGATGGACGTGGGGAGGGAAGTCTGGCCCGTGTAGTCCGATCTAATAGAAGAGATACTGGAGATCAGATTGCTGATAAAGTTCATGGTTCTGGTTCTGATAGAAAGGTGTCTGAGCACACAGAGCATCACAGTCTGTTGTGTATGGGGCTGCGTAGCTACAGACCGGTCAGGGTGCCCATGCTGACCCGTGTCCACCGCCAAAAGTGCCTACATTGGGCACATGAGCATCAGAACTGGACCACGCAGCAATGGAAGAAGGGGGCCTGGTCTGATGAATCACGGTTTCTTTTACATCATGTGGCTGGCTGGGTGTGTGTGTCACTTGCCTGGGGTAGAGATTGCACCAGGATGCACTATGGGAAGAAGACAAGCTGGCGGAGGCAGTGTGATGCTTTGGGCAATGTTCTGCTGGGAAACCTTGTGTCCTCCCATTCATGTGGATGTCACTTTGACACGTACCACTGACCTAAACATTGTTACTGACCAAGTCCCCCCCTTCATGGAACCGGTATTCCTTGACGGCAGTGGCCTCTTTCAGCAGGATAATGAGCCCTGCCACACTACAATAATGGTTGAAGAATGGTTTGAGGAACACAGCAATGAGTTTGAAATGATGACTTGGCCTCCAGATTCCCCAGATCTCAATCCAATCGAGCATCTGTGGGATGTGCTGGAGAAACTAGTCCGATCCATGGAGGTCGATCACCTCACAACTTACAGGACTTAAAGGATCTGCTACTGATGGCTTGGTGCCGGATACCACAGCACACCTTCAGAGGTCTAGAGGAGTTCATGTCTCAATGGGTCAGAAAAAGGGGACCTACTCAATATTAGACATGTGCTATTCGTTTCTTTACAAATCGAAATTCGTATGAAATTCGTAAATTCGGAAGCATCCGAAATCCGAATTGCAGTTTCCGAATTATATCCGAAATATGAAATTCCGTTAACGAATTTCGGATCCGAATTTTGTTGAAACGGAAACTAATATTACCCCTGTAAATGAGGCTGAACAACATGACAAGATTTTTTTTTTTAATACGAAATACGAAATTTGGATCCGCTGCTGCTGAGGGTTGCATTACAATACACAGGCAGGAAATACGAAATTCCGTTAATGTATTTTCGTTCTGTTACGAACATTCGTTATGATGAAGTTAAAAAGCAAAATACCTTTGTTAATATTGGAGTTGATGACTTGATGGTAGTTTTTATTTTTATCCGAAATCGTTAACAGAATTTCGTATTTCGGATAAAAAAAAAGTCATCGACTCCAATATTAACAAAGGTATTTTGCTTTTTAACTTCATCATAACGAATGTTCGCAAAGTTATGAAAATGTGACGAAACTAACGAAAATTCGTATTTCGGACGAATCCGAATTGAGTTTCGGACACGAATTACGAAATACGAAATAACGGATATTTTCCGAAACGAAACAAATTTTCTGACGGCGCACAAGTCTGCTCAATATTAGGCTGCTGGTCATAACGTTATGGTTTATCAGTGTGTGTATACAGTATATCAATCTTCATATCTGCTGGTCTACGAAACCTCCTTGTGATCTGTAGAGAGTAATGGACAGTCTTATCGTCAGCGTACACTGGCAGCAAATATTTGGTTTTAGAATTTTTTGAATGTTACATTTAGCTTGGCTCAGATACAGCCGCACCTCAATATAACTATCTACAGTTTGAAACAAAAAATACTTATTTCTGGTAGTTTTGGTAGCAACACATGATTTCTCATCAAACAATAATAGTCTCTCTTTGACTGAGACATAAAGGGTTACTCACAAAGCTGCTGAGGGCAGCCGTGTGAATAACCAACCCGAAGTGAAGTGAGCCGAACGCTTTGCGGCTATTCACTTCAGACTTGTACAGCTGATTCCAGCGGTATATCGGCTAAAATCAGCCGTACATCGCCTTGCTTCGGCTTTGCTTCGGTTCGACTGAATATGCTCAGCATGTTCAGCCGACCCGAAGTGCAGAAGGAGTTCGACTCAGCCGATCCAACATCTGGAGTCGAACCTCCGGAAGGCTACTCGCTGCTGTTCGGCCTAGTCTCATAGGGGTCGAACGGCAGTGAGTGAATAGCCGAATGCCGCCGAGCATGTTTATTTTTGGGTAGTGACAAAAGTTGAAAAAAAATTCAAAAGCAGGAAAAAAACGTTTGCACAAGTAAATAAATGATAAATGTTAAAAAATAAATACAGATTTAAAAAAGAAAAAAAATTAAAGATGATTGGAAAAAAAAAAAAAACAGAATAAAAATTATTGAAAGGACATTTTTTTTTTAAAAAAAGAAAGAAACAATTGGGCCGAGCTAGCAGTGACATCTAGCTCCGCCCAACTGTTTCCTATTGAAAGGGACCCGGCCCAATGAATAACAACTGGGCGGAGACGGCCGGGTCATCACGGCCGGCTCCACCTAGTTATCATTGTTTAATGACAGCTCAACGTCATTGCAACTGGCCGGAGCCATGCGCGAGATCATGGCTGGCTCCGCCCAGCTGTCAGTTGTTTCGCTTCGGGTTTCACTTCAGCTCAGTCGAGCCGAAGCATATGCCTTCGGCTCGGGTGAGCCGCTCGGCCAGCTTCGGGAGCTGTACGGGCTATAGTGAATACTGATTACTGAACCGAAGGGCTCAGGCGGCCGAAGCTAGCCAAAGGATCAGCTGAAGTTGCGGCTGATCCTTTAGCTAGCTTTGTGAATAACCCTCATAGAAGTTGCCCAGTAGTTCACTGAGGTTTTCCCTTGATTGTCCCTGGATGATGTGAAACTGTCCTGCTCCAGGCCAATTTCTATAAAACTCTCTTTAAGAATTAAGAGACCGCAGATGATACAGCAGTGTATAATTGGCCAGCAGCAGGACATTTTTAAGGAGGGATAATATTCCTGACTGGTGTATGCCTAACTTTTATCTCTGGGGATGATTAGTTCAATGTGTAGCAGATAATGGAACCTTCCAGCTGTTGTTAGATTAGAACTAACTATCACAGGTGTAAGCCCCCCTCACCCCCCCACCTCTTTCTCTCTTCTCCCAGTTCTTTCTCTCCCTCTCTTTTCTCTCCTCCCTTCTTTGTTTCTCTCTCCCTCTCTATAGTCACAACACAGCTGTTACTGAGATGCATCAAAATCCCTTGTGGAAACAATGTTGTCAGCTAAGTCTAAATTGTGTGTCCCTTCTCTTCTCTCCCTCATTTTTTCTCTCTCTTCCCCTCTCTCTCTCTCTATCCTCTCTTCCCCTCTCTCTCTCTCTATCCTCTCTTCCCCTCTCTCTCCTCTCTTCCCCTCTCTCTCCTCTCTTCCCCTCTCTCTCCTCTCTTCCCCTCTCTCCTCTCTTCCCCTCTCTCGCCTCTCTTCCCCTCTCTCTCCTCTTTTCCCCTCTCTCTCTTCTCTTCCCCTCTCTCTCTCCTCTCTTCCCCTCTCTCCTCTTCCCCTCTCTGCTCTTCCCCTCTCTCCTCTTCCCCTCTCTCCTCTTCCCCTCTCTCTCCTCTCTTCCCCTCTCTCTCCTCTCTTCCCCTCTCTC
>NW_017307677.1:246129-248796 GCF_000935625.1 Nanorana parkeri | reverse complement strand
CCTCTTCCCTCCCCCCCCCTCTCCCCTCTCCCCCCCTCTCTCTCTCCTCTCTTCCCCTCTCTCTCTCTCCTCTCTTCCCCTCTCTCTCTCTCCTCTCTTCCCCTCTCTCCTCTCTTCCTCTCTCTCTCCTCTCTTCCTCTCTCTCCTCTCTTCCCCTCTCTCCTCTTCCCCTCTCTCCTCTTCCCCTCTCTCCTCTTCCTCTCTCTCTCCTCTCTTCCTCTCTCTCTGTCTTTTAGTTACTATAGCTACAGTCACTAATTTACAGCTCTCGCCGCACTTGCTGGTTGTATGTTAAACAATATTACCTCCACATAATGTCATTTACTACACCCAGTGACACAACACAGCTGTTACTGAGATGCTTAGCATTCCCTTGTGCAAACAATGTTGTCAATTGTGTATAAAAGAGAGCCGCTGCGTGAAATCACAGAGGAACCAACTGACCGGGAATCAGAGTTTTCCAGAATCTCCTTTTTCGGGGAATCACAGAGGTTCAGAATTGTGACATTTATGTAGATTTGTATGAGGATTGTGCAACTTGTCAATTTTGATTTCTGGGATTTACTCATTTTGTAAATATTTAGTAAATTGGACAAATCTCCATGCATACGTTCGGGTGAGTCCAAAATTTGTGTCTTAATATAATTTGCAGAATTTGACTGATTCACGTGATTTCCAGACTGACATATTTGTATTAGTGAGTGATCACAGAAACATGTCTCATAATACAGCTGTGGTCTGCAAGGAATTGTCTGGTCTGCAAACCACTTTTGGTCCTATGTACACTGTATTTCCAAAAGTATGAAGACCCCCTCCGAATTACTGAATGCAGGTGTCTCCAGTAAAGGTTCTGTTAAGTCTACACCATACAAAGACATTGTAGACAGTTGTACTGTTCCAACTTTGTGGTAGCAGTTTGGTGAAGACCCTTTTCTGTTCCACCATGACTGTCTCCCCTGAGTACAAAGTCAGATCCATAAAGACATGGTGTGACCAGTTTGGTGTGGAGGAACTCAAGTGTCCTGCCCAGAGTGCTGACCACAACCATACTGAACACCTTTGAGATGAAGTGGAATTACTATTGTGAGCCAGGTCTTCTCTTCCAACATAAGTACCTGACCGCAATTTAGACAATTATGTTCTTCAGGCCTTGGAGTCAGAGTTGGGTGAAGACCCTTTTCTGTTCCACCATGACTGTCCCATAAAGACAACGGTGTGAGTAGTCTGATGTGTAGGAACTCGAGTGTCCTGCACAGAGCCCTGACCTCAACCCTATTGAACACCTTTGGATTGAGTTGGAATGCCAATTATGAGCCCGGGCTTCTCATCCAACATCAGTACCTGACCTCAAAACTGGGGGGAAATTCCCACAGACACCCTCCAAAATCTCATGGGAAGACTTCCCAGTAGAAATTAATTATGTTTTAGCCACAAAAGGGGTCAGCTCCATATTAATGGCCATTGTCTTGGAACAGGATGTCCAATAAGATGATACAGGCATAACGGTCAGGTGTCCATAATTTTATAACCAATTAGTATATCAAAATATTATGTACAGTATGTTTACATGCCTGCATTGTTATAGAAACAATAAAGAAATATTATACAAAAAAAAACATTCTGCAGAGATACATTTACTTCCACGGAGACAGCGAGAGTCCAACTCTGCAGCATGCATGTCACCCAAGGACAGGAAGTGCGTTATGGGAAAGATCACCAGATGAAAAAGTAAAAAGCCTGAAAGAAAAAAACTAATCCAACCACCACGCCTATGGACTAGAAAGCTGCAAAATATGCTGCCTGCCCCCCCCAAAAAAGTCATACAAGCTAATATTTTGTTGGAGTGCCTTTAGCTTTGATTACGGCACACATTCGCTGTGGCATTGTTTCCATAAGCTCATACAATGTCACAACATTTATCTCCATCCAGAGTTACATTCATTTTTCACCAAGATCTTGTAGTGATGATGGGAGAGTCGGAGCGCTGTGTAAAGTCTTCTCCAGAACATCCCAAAGATTCTCAATAGGGTTAAGGTCTGGACTCTGTGGTGGCCAATCCATGTGTGACAATGATGTCTCATGCTCCCTGAGCCACTCTTCCACAATCTGAGCCCGATGAATCCCGGCATTGCCATCTTGGAATATGCCCAATGTGCCATCAGGGAGGAAAAAACCCATCGAGGGAAAAACCTGATCATTCAGTAGGTATCACACCGAATTGTTTTGGGCACATAACGTTGCTGAACCTAGACCTATCATCCAATGGAAGGCTCTGGCCGGTTCGCTTAGCTACATACAGGTGGGGACTTTTTGGGCAGACAGTGTACTTCGTATAAAACATTGTATCCTTTTTCCTGGAAAGCTGAGATAATGTTTGCTGTGAGTGTGAAGCTGGATTGTTACATTGTAATTACCATAAAATATAACCTGTTACACCTCTAACAATCCTAACATCACAGAAGTCATCCCAACAACACAGTGTGCTGTGATGCAGTGATTGCTAAAGGTGCAACCGAGTGCGTTTTATGGGGATTGAGATGCAAAATATGACAATTATGTTCTTGGTTTAGATACACTTTAATTATGTATTTTAAGCAATACAAACCTGAATTCAATGGTGGTTTTCATATGTGCTATGATCTTCAGTAAACTAAGGGTATGGGGGGG
>NW_017307677.1:245639-245843 GCF_000935625.1 Nanorana parkeri | reverse complement strand
AGAGAGAGGGGGGAGAGAGAGAGAGAGAGAGAGAGAGAGAGAAGGGAGAGAGAGAGACAGAAGGGAGAGAGAGAGACAGAAGGGAGAGAGAGAGAGAGAGAGAGAGAGAGGGAGAGAGAAGGGAGAGAGAGGGAGAGAGGGAGAGAGAAGGGGGAGAGAAGGGAGGGGGGTAGAGAGGGGAGAGAAGGGAGAGAGAGAGAGAGA
>NW_017307677.1:237250-245627 GCF_000935625.1 Nanorana parkeri | reverse complement strand
ATGGAAATGAGCTGCTGCAAGGGAGAGAGAGAGAGAGAGAGAGAGAGAGAGAGAGAGAGAGAGAGAGAGAAAGAGGGGAAAGAAGGGAGAGAGAGAGATAATGGGAGAGAGAGAGGGAGAGAGAAGGGGGAGAGAAGGGAGAGAGAGAGAGGTGGGAGAGAAGGGATGAGAGAAGGGGGAGAGAGAGAAGGGGGAGAGAAGGGGGAGAGAAGGGGGAGAGAGAAGGGGGAGAGAGAAGGGGACAGAGCAACATGAGAGATTCTGGACTTATAAATCCCCAACATGGACTCACCCCCCTTCATATGATCCCTTACCCCTGATAATGTCCATGGACTTACCTATTCTCCCCATATCATTCTTTACCCCTAATAATGTCCCACTACCCCCCATCCCATATAACCTTCATATATGCTTTGGCAATGCTAAAATGTATTTGGTCCTGCCAATAAAGCTTATTTGAATTGAATTAAAGTGAAGGGAGAGAGAGAGAGAGTGAGAAATGGAGAGGAAAGAGAGAGATGGGGGAGAAAGAAGAGAGAGCGAGAGAAGGGGAGAGAGATATGGAGAGAGAGGGAGGGGAGAGGAAAGAGAGGGGCGAGAGAGAGAGAAATGAAGGGAGGGATGGAGAGAGAGAAGGGAGAGAGAGGGAAGGGGGAGAAAAAGAGATTAAAGCTGGCCATACTCCTTACAATTTATCTGCAGATTTTCTGTGGTCAGATAGAAAAGGTAGAACAGATTCCTCCATGGGGGGGGGGGGAGGGAGGAGAGAGGGAGGAGAGAGGGAGATGGAGAGATACAAGGGACATATGTCAGTTTTGGGTCCTGTACTCTGTGCCTCTGGTGATGGTCTGATGGTATCTCTGCGCTCAGTCCCCCCTCCCCCATGACATATATGGCAGCACTCCGCACTGATTCTATCTCTGGCTGTAATAGGGAGTTGGGATGACGGGCTGTCAGTCTGCATATGAGAAGAGTCGTAATGCGGATGGATAATATCCTCCGTGGCACCGCGCAGAGACGCCACAGCCAGAAAGGAACCAACCCGGGGCGCCGGGGAGACAGATCTGTCTGAGGTCTGCACAAACAAGCGTCTTTCATGGAAACATGACTTGGAGGAGCAGCTCATCCCCCCCATAATACATGTTCAGCCTTCAGTGTGTACTGCTCTATGACAGGTGCTCTTTAAAGTACATACAAACCTAAAATAATATCATTCTTTATTACCCTTGTCTTTTTTTCCTGTCTGTGTCACATTTGGGAAATCTCTATGAAAGATTGAAAGGGGCGGAGTCAGGAACTGTCAGGCTAGAGAGAAAAGCGCTAGATAATGCAGGACGTCCTAAAGCCTGGAAATGAGTGACTTGCTGCAGCTTCTAATGCACATTGTGAGAAGCTCCCCGTGTGCAGTGATATAAGAGGAAGAGGAGCCGCTACAACTGTGCAAGACGGAGGTCAGATATAAGGCTGAAGGGAAGGCCGGAGGTCAGATATAAGGCATAAGGGCGGAGGTCAGATAGAAGGCTGAAGGGAAGGACGGAGGACAGCCTTAGACATTATACCTGATGATCCTGCCACAAAGGTCCTTGCTCGGTTACTTCCTGAATATACAAATGTCCATGTTTAACACATTCCACAGACACGGTCCCCCGTTGTCACCATTAGGAAACCCGCCCTGAGAAATGCCATTCAGCCACCACTGGAGTTCATGTAGACCTGAAGTGGTTGCAAGGAGGCTGCAGGAGATCAGCAGCACTGAGATGTAACAAAGGCAATAGCAGTTTTAAAAAAAGTAATTAAATTCAAGCATTCAATCCCCACACAGCTACCTCCTCATGTATCACTTTCTCCTCCTTACCATCTTGTCTTGAATTGTATGGTGATTTCCCTACTTCAAAATCGGTTATATTGCACGTTTTGATAGCAGGAAAAACCCAGATCGCTCAGATGTGGTTAGATTCCGGAACCTCCGAGCTACACTGAAGTAAGAGAATTACACTGCTCATACGAACAAATGTTTGCCATAAGAAACAATAAGTATCACAAATTCTCTAAGGCATGGAAATGTTGGATGTTGCACCCTCTATATAAAATCTGATCATATAACGGTCCTGATATTATGGGCGGTCTTACTCCTAATCGAAGGTTTCACACCTTTTCTCTGATTTCTTCTTCTATCTAATCTCTGTATCCTTCTTTATTTTCTATCTATCCATAAATATATTTCACTCTTACATACTGTTCAATTGTTTGTATTCAACTTACCGTATTTGCCGGCGTATAAGATGAGTTTTTAGACCCAAAAGCATCGCCCGAAAATCGAGGGTCGTCTTATACGCCGGGTATACTGTATGTAGCTTCGGCTACATACAGTATACCGCGCTGAGCCAATCACGGCAGGCTTTGTAGTCATTAATACAAAGCCTGTGTTAATGAATACAAAGCCTGCCGTGATTGGCTCAGCGCGGTATACTGTATGTAGCTGAAGGACGGAACCCGGAAGATGGAGGACACTGCAGGGATCGTGGACAAGGTAAGAGACTGTAATCCCGAGTGTGGCTCGGGGTTACCGCTTATGGTACTGAAAATTAACCCCGAGCCACACTCGAGAATACCGCCATGGAGGTTAGTGGGTGCATTTAAACATTATTTTGGGCTATACTCGTCTTATACGACGAGTATAGCCCAAAACCTGTATTTTAAAACAAAAAGTGGGGGGTCGTCTTATACGCCTTGGTTCTCAACTGGTGGGTCAGGACCCAAAAGTGGGTCGCGATCCCATGTTCAGTGGGTCGCCGCATGCCTTCTGCTTTTCTAGGTGAGAGGCTCCCTAGCCTCCCCCTAGCACAGCACTGTCAATTCTTACACTGACCATTCAAAATATGCTGCCCGGTGCCGAGTGTTGACTTGAGGTAGGGTGGGCTGGGGGTATGGCCGTGAGGGAGCTCCATCCATGCGTGTAATGCTTACAGCTCCCTAGCATGTCCTGTAGAGGTGCCTGGACCGGAGTGATGTCACATTCTAGCTCCCGGCACCTCTACAGGGCCCACAAGGGAGCTGTACAAACAATGCCCATATGGATGGAGCTCAGTCACAGCACAGCGGCCCTCACTGTCATGCTTCCACTGCAGTTCGACTTGGGTCGCGATTTAATGATCGAGCACAAATGTGGGTCCTGAGGTTACACAGGTTGAGAACCTCTGATTTATATAATATTGTGACTCCATGCTATGCATGTTCTTAATGTATGACTAATGTACGACCTATGGTTCTTGTTCTTGAAATGTAACTTGCATTACTTAATAAAAAATATATTGAAACAGAATTGTATTGTGATTGTAATGTCTTCCTTATATTGTATAAACCCGCGATGGGACCGTGCCTTGGAACAGCGCAAAAGTTACTTGTAAAAAGTTCCAGCGGGGACGTCGCCGCGGATATTTCCGGCTAATATTTCACTCGGCAACACTTCCCGGCGCTAATCTGGACAAATCCTGTTTCGAACGCCCCGACAGGACATTGATGCTGGCAGAGGAAATGATAACGAAACACTTACCGAGTCAACTTTAATTCTTCTGCGGTACACAATGGCGGAGGGCGAGCTCGCAGGTTTCCGGGGTAATCGTCGCTTCAATTATATATCATTTATTTTTATCATCCTCAAAAATGTCAAATGTGTGAAACGGAAGAGCCGGGATGTCAAACTGTCAAAACTTTCTATCACCGGCATGACTCTCTGAGCGTGACGGAGGAATCTGCGACGCCAAATCGTCAAGTCTTCTTTATGCAAGTTGGCGTGGAGGAGCGGCAGGCAGCGGTATTGTTCTCTGCAGATGCAGCAAATTCTGACTGCGATTGTTGTATTAGCGACTTAACCCTCACCGAGACCTCTATCTATCCCTCACCGAGACCTCTATCTATCCCTCGCCGAGACCTCTATCTATCCCTCGCCGAGACCTCTGTCTATCCCTCACCGAGACCTCTATCTATCCTTCGCTGAGACCTCTATCTATCCCTCGCCGAGACCTCTATCTATCCCTCCCCGAGACCTCTGTCTACGCCTCCCCGAGACCTCTGTCTACGCCTCACCGAGACCTCTATCTACCCCTCACCGAGAACTCTATCTACCCCTCACCGAGACCTCTATCTATCCCTCACCGATATCTCTATCCCTCACCGAGACCTCTGTCTATCCCTCACCGAGACCTCTATCTACCCCTCACCGAGACCTCTATCAACCCCTCACCGAGACCTCTATCTATCCCTCACCGAGACCTCTGTCTATCCCTCACCGAAACATCTGTCTATCCCTCACCGAGACCTCTATCCCTCACCGAGACCTTTATCTATCCTTCACTGAGACCTCTATCTATCCCTCGCCGAGACCTCTATCTATCCCTCATCGAGACCTCTGTCTATCCCTCACCGAAACCTCTGTCTATCCCTCACCGAGACCTCTATCTATCCTTCACTGAGACCTCTATCTATCCCTCGCCAAGACCTCTATCTATCCCTCACCGAGACCTCTATCCCTCACCGAGACCTCTATCTATCCCTCACCGAGACCTCTGTCTATCCCTCACCGAGACCTCTATCTATCCCTCAGCAAGACATCAATCTATCCCTCACCGAGACCTCTATCTATCCCTCACCGAGACCTCTGTCTATCCCTCACCGAGACCTCTATCTATTCCGCACCGAGACCTCTGTCTATCCCTCGACGAGACCTCTGGCTATCCCTCACCGAGACCTCTGGCTATCCCTCACCGAGACCTCTGTCTATCCCTCGCCGAGACCTCTGTCTATCCCTCGCCGAGACCTCTGTCTATCCCTCGCCGAGACCTCTATCCATCCCTCAACGATACCTCTATCCTTCACCGAGACCTCTATCTATCCCTCACCGAGACCTATATCTATCCCTCACCGAGACCTCTGTCTATCCCTCAACAAGACCTCTATCTATCCCTCACCAAGACCTCTATCTATCCCTCGCCGAGACCTCTATCTATCCCTCACCGAGACCCCTATCTATCCCTCCCCAAGAGCCAGCCCACCCACCAAGGTGTTTTCATATTTGCATAACCCCTCCCCAAGAGCCAGCCCACCCACCAAGGTGTTTTCATATTTGCATAACTCCTCCCCAAAAGCCAGCCCACCCACCAAGGCATTTTCATATTTGCATAACTCCTCCCCAAGAGCCAGCCCACCCACCAAGGCGTTTTCATATTTGCATAACTCCTCCCCAAGAGCCAGCCCACTGGTGAAGTCATCAGGGCTCTGTGAGGGTGCTGTGATGTTTTCAAGAAGCTGCACAGCACCCTGCCGGCCCCTCCCACCAGCAATGAGCTGCCTGCATTGCATCGAGAAGCACCAAGACCCATTGATGACAGGGTCTAAAATAAGTCATGCAATGAAAACAGGAAAGCTTTATTTAAAAATGTAATTAGCATGCCGATGGCGGGGGAGGGGGGCACCAAGGAAGGAAAAATATAAGAAGAAAAAAACTTCAGCTTTAACTGTAAGTGGCGTCAAGGCTGCACTATGCAACAGAGCTGTGTAAATCTGAGAACTGCACAGACAGAAACACAGGTAAAGCAGCTCCCATGAATATGTATCCAGCTCTTTATATGGCGTTCAGCTTTAAAACGGCGAGGAATTATCCCCTCCATGAGATACATTTCACTGCGGTGTAAATACAAGGTTTCGCGTCGCCCGCAAATCTCGCTAAAATAGACCCTCAGCCGCGGAATTAAGGCGCCTTTGTCAACGTGGGTATTTTTGCCGTTTTATCTCCTCGGCGGCCGCGGGGTGCTGAGTTTCGGATTTGCGTCTAAACCGCCTAATCAAGAGATGCATTGTTAGAAGTCTAAGAGCGTAAATGACGACAATTTCATGTAAAACATCGCGTAATTTAAGCGTTAAACAATCCGTTTTCTGCAAGATGGAAAAAAAAGGGAAAATGTATTTCACAAACTACAGAAAATAAATCCGCTTTTTAAAGTTCAGAAGTTTTCCTAAATTTTTTATTTTTTTTGCAGCACGCGAGGCCGTGATTTATCATCAGAGGTGAGCGGAGCGAGGTCAGCAAATTTATTTGACTCATTGAGCTGCTTAGACAAAATTTGCATGAAAAAAATACTTTTTTAGTAGTATTCTTGTTCTGTTATCTTTGATTCGCGTCCTGCGAGCTTTGTTATTTTTCTAATAAACTTTTTTTGGGAAAGGAAAACCGAATACTTTTTCATGCTTAAGGTCCCCACACACCTTAAGATAATCGTACGATAATCGCGGGAAATCCTGCGATCGTGCGATCGTACGGTTATCGTAAGGTGTGTGGAAGCCGTGCAACCTCTACCACTGTAAGGTCGCACGACTTTTAACTTACGGACATGTTCGAAAACCCGCCGAGCATTGTACGATGTTCGGCGGGTTTGTGGCATGACCGTACGATAACAGCCGTACGGGCCGGTGTGCGCAAGCTCACACTGCCCGTTCGGCATTGCGGTCAGGGGGCGTGGTTTGCGATCATCGCAAGTACGATCTGCCTATGCAAGATAGGCAGATCGTACTTTTTTTTAATTACCTTACAACCATCGCAAGACAAAAGTCTTGCGATGGTTGTAAGGTGTGTGCCCGGCCTTACTTAGTTTTTGATTTATTTTTGGGGGGTGGGGAGGTGAATAGTTGAGTTTATTTAATTCCATTTAGTTTTTAGGTGTTTTAATAGTTGTGGGTTTGTTTTGTTTTTTTAACTGTGTGTCTATTTGTTTAATATTTAAAAGATACTTTTTATTTATATAATTGTTCTTTTTTTCCCCCTTATTTTCTTTTTTCTTTTTCTTTTATTTGCTTGGCCCCTTAGTTCCAGTGAAGGGAACTCTTGAGGTATCAGCACACCAAGACATTTTGGACAATTTCATGCTCCCAACTTTGTGGGAGGAGTTTGGGGATGACCCCTTCCTGTTCCAATATGACTGCGCACCAGTGCACAAAGCAAGGTCCATAAAGACTTTCTCCATTGTTTTTTTTTGCCATTTATGTTTATTGTTGTTTTCAATAAACTCCTTTTATTTTCTGTCTGGTTTCTTGGTTCCCAGACATCTCCATCTTCTTCAGTTTCGTTTTGTTATCGTTGTGATTGGGCAGCAATTATACTTTCTCTCCTAGATATTAAAGAAGAAGCAAGTTTGCGGTTCCGTGTGGCATCTCTTTGACTCATTACGCACATCGCAGACTGTTGAAGGATAACAATTGTGTAATAGTTTAAACTCATTGCCTCAATCAATCATAACGCATTCATTTCATCTCTCCGGGAGCCGACGCAAAAAGCTCGCCGCCAGCTGACAACCACCAAACGCAGCGCACCTCCCCGCGTACGCCGCCTTTATGGGATTACTATTGGATTGCTGCGTCTCGAAAGTAACACAAAGAAAGATCTCTGATTGAATTGTTTATTCCAATGGGCCCACGTTAAAGATTTTAGAGCAATCTCCATGCAGGGGACTTCTCGAGACATTTAATTAGTTATATATTGTAAAATTAAAAACTCTTCTGGGATGGCTTTTACAGCTGATGAAGGTACGCAGAATGAACCCTTTCAGCATGTGACCTGTACCTTTAAAGATAAACTCCAGGTAATGAAATATCACCATTTAATCCAAAGATAGATATACATACGGTTTGCTTCCACTTTGTTATAATCCCAGTAACAGGTGACCGCGGAATATTTAGTAGCCAGGAAATGTCACGGAACACCTGAATCCAATGATTTGGAGGGGTGTCCCAATACCCTTGGCAATATAGTGTATATATACATACAACCCTAATTTTTGGGACGCTGTGTAAAATCTACAGAAAAACAGGGTGCAATGATTTACAAATATCAATCTCAAATAGACAATAGAAAACATATCACATGTTAGAAAATGTACCATTTAAAAAAAAAAAAATAAGGTCATTTTGGTGGTGATGGTGCAGTGCAAACTCAGCATCTCAGGAAAATGTTATCGGGCCCCAAGGTGCATTTCCGAAATTTGCTAAGAGCACCTAATGTCACATACGTAAAAATACCAACATTTCAGCCTTACAGGGTCCCCTTCCTTGCGGAAAGGGATCCTGCGAGGCCCCAAAATGTTGGCACTTTGACCTATGTAACATTAGGTGTTCTTAGCAAATTTCGGAAATGCACCTTGGGGTCCTGATGACTTCCTTCTAGGATACTGAGTTTGCACTGTACCATCTGTTGCTGTCACTATGAAGACCCCTCTAAATCATATCTGGTCCAGCACCCTTGGTATTTGTGCCATATGGGGATCCCACCACATTTCTCACCGGGTAAGCCCCAACTTTCAATGGGGGGGGGGGGGGGGTGGCAAAAACT
>NW_017307677.1:216112-236528 GCF_000935625.1 Nanorana parkeri | reverse complement strand
CCCCCCCTTTTCCCCCCGGGAAACCCCAACTTTTCATGGGGGGGGGGGGGTGCTGCAATGACATTGGATGGCGCCGCCAAAATAAGGTAAACATGATAAAGAATCACCAGCACTCCAAGTCCTTTGACTCTTTATCATGCTTTGGAATTGTGCAGCTCCATACCAGACATTCTTTGCGCTGTACCTGATGACATCATGTGTGAGCTGGTGGGCAAAAGACCAAAAAAAAACAGAGTGGCTTTGGGAAAGGGGACTAGTTGTCCATATCAGAACCAATGGGGAGAAATCCCTTGGGACTAATGAATAAGGGAAGGTAAGGTAACCTGAAAAATGTATGGGTGTGAATGGGGCCTGTTCACATTGCAGTGCACTGAGAAAAAAAAACGAATAGAACAATGTAATGCTGCGTGTCAAAAAAGGATGTAAATTCAAGTAAAAAAACAGACTCAGGACCTGTTAAAATAAAGATTGCCAAAAAAAACCCCAATGGAAGTCAACGGAGGTTGACATTGTAAGTCAATGGACTTCCATTGACTTACGTTGCCGGTCTGATTTTGGTTTGAATGGGCCCTTAATGTGAATTTCTCAATTTGCCCTGAAAGGTAAAAGTGAGAGGTCCTGTTGTAAGAAGTCCCCCATCTTCTGATACCCACTTCACCACACCTCTTTGCTGCTCCATCAGAGCCCTTGGTGAATCCTTCAATGGAGGGATGAGCATGTGACCTCTTCCCAGGGTGCAGTGCCCAGACATGAGTGGGCAGGAACCAGGAGCAAGCACTGCACCTAAGGAGGGAGTTAACCTTGTGTAGGTGTTTGACATCATTTGACATCAAGCTTACGCAGGATTGGAATCTCACCTCTGATGGAGGAACAGAGTGATGAGGGAGCATGGGAAATTTGAGTATCAGCAGGTGGGGGTTTTACTTCTAGTGCTCGCTGCTTATATAGTTGGTGGGCGCAAAGTCTATTTATATACTGTATAAGCAGGTGGGAGTTGCTTCTAACAGGAGAATTTGCTACTTAGACCTGAATGGGCAGAGCAACAGGGTCACTTTAACCCTAGTTCTCTCTAGTCCCATATAGAATGAGATGCATCATCTCTGAATATTGGACAGACTTGTACTGGGCCATTTACTTACCGGCCAGAGAGTAGGCGAAAACCTGCATCCCTGGGAGGAGCAAAAGAATCAGAAAATAAACTGGCGCAGGATCCAGAGGAACCCATTAAAGGTCCAATTCAATGCTGGTGGGTCCATATTCTGCCCTTCAATGTGGGAGATGATTATTATTATTCAGGATTTTTATTGCGCCAACAGTTTGCGCAGCACTTTACAAAATAAGGAAGACATTACAATCACAATACAATTCAAGACAAGATGGTAAGGAGGGCCCTGCCCCTGAGGGCTTACAATCTAAAAGGGAGGGGCCAGTGATACATGAGGAGGTAGGTGTGTGAGGATGAATTGTTTGAGAACATGATGGTTCAGTGGTTAGGTTGAGGAGGGATCGGCTTCCCTGAAGAGATGAGTCTTAAGGGATCGCCTAAAGGCAGTCAAGGTGGAAGATTGCTGGGGGACAGAATTTCTCTTCATCATTCATTCATTTCTGCAGACAAATATCGATCAATATTGATTATTCCCAAAAACTAATTTTATTTAAATTGATATTTTTTTCTCCCGAGAGGTTGCAGGAATCTTTTTTTTTATTTAGCGTGGAATTGTTTTGCAGCTGTTTGAGATACAAACAGCACATAACGGAGTTCGCCAACAGAAAAAAAAAAAAAAGTTTTAAAATGTTACATTAATTATGTATACACTTCCAGCAAACTTCATAATCTTAATCTGTTTTTTGCCGTTGAATAATTTAAAATGTAATATGGCAATTCAGAACAGAAAAAAGGCAGAAATATTATCAAACAAATGAGAAATTTGGGTCGTGTTCAAAGAGATGCAGCATGTTTGTAATTGTGGATGTTATGATGTCACCCCATGACAATGATACATAAAGGCCGGGCGGATGGAGGACTGGCAATGAGGAATGACAGGTCATCTCTAGATCCGAAGACTAAAATTAGATCATTCAGAATGTGTGGCTTCAGTCTGTTAGGATGATGTCACCCGAGCCATTGCTAAGAGATCACTTACCTGTTCCTGTGGAGTTGCCCCCTCGCTTCTTGGAAGAGCGAAATGTCGGTCTATCACCGTCTCCGGGTGGGCTTTCCTGGATGACATGTGGCCAGCAGCAGAATTGCCCATGCGACAGGGTCCTAGATAAGGAGGTAGACCAAAACCCCTTATATGAGCTCTGCAATAACAAAGTGCCTATGGGCAACTGTCTACCAGGAAGAGGTAAAATTGGCATGCATTTGTGTTCCTGCACCCAGCCTATTCAAGGCATTGGGCCTGATTTACCAAAAGGATAAAACAACAGGGATACATTGCAACAGTTCTCTTGCATTGTAGGATTGCATGGGCAGCAAAACAAAACACTGATATGAGCTCTGCAATATCAAAGTGCCTATGGGCAACTGTCTACCAGGAAGAGGTAAAACTAGTATGCATTTGTCTTCCTGCACCCAGCCTACTCAAGGCATTGGGCCTGATTTACTAAAAGAATACCACAACAGGGATACATTGCAACAGTTCTCTTGCATTGCGGGATTGCAAGGGCAGCAAAACAAGACACTTAACGTTTACTGTATCTGTGCAAAAGAGGATTTAATTAACTGTTAATTAGCATGTTCGAGGTCAGTCCTTGGTTTGAAAAAGATAAACTAGACAGCAGAACAGCTGCTCATCCACTTGCAGGCAGAGCACGCTGATATCAAGGGTAGTGTCAACATCAGAAACATTGAAGAAGACCCACATTGCCAAGTCTTGTAGACCAAGTGTGGAGATAACATTGACTTCTGCATGCATACCACCAGTGTGCCATTATTAGGCCAAGGAAGTGGAGGCTGGGGGGCTGAAGTGGACAAGAGGAGGAAGAAGTTGCACAGGCTTCACACGGGACCTTTCAACCTTCCCAAAACCTGAAAATGATACAGAGGTGGTGGTGAGCATTTGGAGATTATTCCCGCAAGTGACACGTGCATTAAAACCTATATGCAGAAGTCTATATTGACCTGAATACAAATATATGAAAGTTATAATAAATTAAAATATATTTGTTTGTTTTGTTGAATAAGAAATGTAGATACATTTCTATATTTGGAGCCACCAGAATAACCGGGTCATCACTACTTGTCTAGGGGTTTTGGTCTTCAGCTGCCAAATTAGCATTTAACCACCCTCTTCTAGTGCCCACAAAGCCAACATCCACTCCAGAAGTATAATGCGGAATAACGTTTATTGACACTTTCACACTGGGGAGAGAGGGTATAGGGATCCTAGACATCCAGGGTGTAGACTCCAGACTCACCAGACCTTTTTAGCATCTCAATGTAGATCCATTTGTAGCTCATTGAATAAGAATTTGAGTAGCAGGTGAGGAGGGAATGAGTACAGATCCTCAGCAGGAGAGACACCAGACTTGCTCCTGAGGTCCTCTACATTACAGGCATCTCCAGTAGCCATCATCTTCCTTGGTTCTCTTCCTCTGGCAACGGCGCAGGCCTCCTCCATCCTGGAGACCTAATGAAACTCTTCCCGCACTCCAGCATCTGCCCCCCCCAGGGCTCCAGTCTAGCCTGGGGGGTGGTTGGATAGCACCCAGTCCTGTGCTAATCCATGGCTGGTCCCAAACTGAACTGAGCACATGGCTATTCCCTCCAAAATATGCACCCTATCCCAGCATGCAACACTGTTTGAGAGAAACCCAGTGATTGGCTGCTGTACTGTACATACACTCACAGTGTCCCTCCTTGGCTGTCCAACAATACAGCAGAGTCACTCTCTACCCAGGTAAGTACAATCAATGCCAGACACTTGGAATTAACCAGATAAATGCCACTATAATCCAGCAAGGCTGACTACAGCCCTGGCAATCACTGAATTCCTAGTAGCCACCTCACAAAAGGTGATGGGGGCTACATACATGCAGGGCCGGATTCCCGGCAAGGGCACCGAGGCCCGGCCACGGGGCAGCACGGAGAAGAGGGGCGGCACACGTTTAAAGCCACCCAAAGGCTGGAACATGGGGTTCGGGGCCGGGCGGTAATTTGTTTTCTACATTTAGCCCTGCTTTGCACAAGCAGGGCTAAATGTAGAATGGGGGAAGCCGCTTGTTTCTTTAGAAGTCATCTCGACAATGTCGCCGAGATTGACATGTAATTAGACTGCAGCCTGTCCGACCTCTCTCCATGCTGGCTCGGTCCTCCTGGCTTCGTCTCCCGGCTCCGTCCTCTCCTCGCTGGCCGCAGACGTCCTCAGGATGGAGAGCGGTGAGCAGAGCGGTGAGCAGAGCGACAGGGTTAAAACTAACCCTGATGCTCCGTGTTGACAGTAAGGGGGAAGAGCTGTGCTCTTCCCCTCTCAGCTGTCACAGGAGTTCCAGCACAGTGCTGTGCTAGAACTCCTGTATTGGAGGTGACAGGTTCAAAAAAGAGAACCTGTCACCTCCAAATGCTATCACACATGGGCTTGTTAACTCCTGTGTAATAGCAATAAAGTTAAGTGAAAAAAAAATCTAAAAAAACTAGTTACATAAAAAAATAAGTACAAAATTAATAAGTAAATAAAAAGTAAAAAATAATAGGAAAATAATTATAAGATAAAAAATGATAAACAAAATCTTAAAAGTAAAAGATGACAAGATAAATACAAATTTAAAAAGTAAAGAAAAAAAACAACCCTGCAACCCCAGCTATCTGTGTTGCATACTCCACGTGGAGGGGGTTGGCGGTGGGTGGCAGGCACAGGGGAAGGGGGGGCGCATTGCGGGAACTGGCGTTGGGGCGTCAGGCAGGGTAAATCTGGTCCTGCATATATGATGATACTCTCTTAAAAGATCTACCTGTTGTCAAATAAAATCAAACGAGTTGCTATGGGTTACATCACGTTGTGAACTGTCTCTGCTATCTGTAATGATCTTACATCGGCATCCTTTGAATTTCTTGAATTTGCTTTTTTTTTTTTTATTTATCTGACTTCCCTTAAATGCTACAAGAACAATATCCATTTTCACGGCCATCAGTCAGTCTAATTCAATCTTCCTGTATCCTAAACCAATCAAGCCGCAATCAGAGGACTTGGGGTAATATCCTAAGAAACGGCCCTTGTTCCTTAAACATTTATTTTCCTGTGCTGCGGCATCTTCCGTTCCACAATGAGAGTCACTTTGTGCGGATTTAGTTTAGCAAGGAATGTTTCAATGTGACTATTAAAGGAGAACTATGAGGGGAGTGCTTTTCACTTCTAGTCGACCTGTGACAATGAGACTGTCACAGGTCGGCTCAGTAGATCGGGAGGTGATCTTAACCCCATACAGCCTTAACCCCATAGTGCTCCTTTAAGATATTACAAGGCAAAGGTCAGGAGGGCAGAAGGGAAAAGATCTAAAAGTGTCAGAAATATATATTCCCTTGAGTAAGCGTTATTTGCATGTTGAGGGATTGCAAAACATAATCCAAAGAAAAAGAATATAATTTTCATTAAAAAAGTATATATATTGCAGGAGCAGGCAGAGAAAAATGTCTGGGCTCAAGTGTAATAATGAAGTTCTTCCTCTAGGGTGAAGTGGTGAGAGGGCTGGAGACTTGGAGGTAACAAGCCCGGCTGAAGCTAACTGGCTTGTTAGGGCCTCTACAAGTACTCCCAGCCTCCTAAGAAAGGAGCCTCACCCTGGAACCGGTCTTTATGACTAGCGGACTGGGGAGCAAAGCACCTGTGTGGTGAAAAGATAAGCCTGTGTGGCAAGGGGACAAGAAACAGCCTGTGTGGCAAGCAGTTGAGGAGAACTAACCTGTGTGGCCAGAAGTTTTGTTAGAGACAACCTGAAGTTGATGAGACTTGAAAATGTTATGTTGCTGAAGTAAGAGGCTATACTTTATGTTTATAAATCCCTGCGAGGGAAGAACCTGTGTGGATTTGTGAGTTTATAAAAGTGAGCAGAGAAGCCCTTAAAAAGAAGTGGTAAGCGAGTGGAAGAGTCCTTATTGTGTGACCATTTTAAGGTAATTCTCACAGTATATTAAGGTGGACAAGCTCAGCTGGTAGCAACAGTCAACCATGCATGGAACAGAGACAGCCAGGAACACCATCCAAGCAGGTCTATCCTGCACTTTTATTCTGCAAGACAGAAAGCAAACACAGTTCAATGCAGGAGGACCATATACAGGAGGTTCATAGAATGAAAAAAACTAAACATCTGCTAGTCCCAGCCACTAACTAAACAGGCAGCTCTTGTACCTTTTTAGTGTTCTGACAGAAGTCAGCTTTTTCACCCAGCAGCAGATAGAGAGAGAGAGAGAGAGAGAGAGAGAGAGAGAAAATTGTCTCTCAGCTGCCCTCCTTTGCTCAGTGGGTGCAATAGCCAGCCTGATTTTGCAATTTGAAATAGACCAGGGGGCCTGTGAGAGGCGGGGTCAGATTCCCCACAAGGCCAACCAAGGCCCGGCCTCGGGCATCATGGAGTAGAGGGGCAGCAGGGGTGTTGAATTCCTAGAGAGAGAAAGAGATCTGAACATCAGTCAGCTCACAAGACCTGTGGACAGCTAAAACTAATAATGAGGTCTGAGGCTACCAGACAAGATGTGGTCCTAGAAATGGTGGGTTTTTCCCACCCAGAGCTCTACAAAGCCTCCAGGACCCAGAAGAGGACCTATTAAGATTCTCAGACAACAAAAAAATTGCTTTCTCCATATCAACCATGAACCCTGGAGCTTCTCACCATGTGTAGGGTAGAAACCTAGGTGAAATGCCCATACCGTCCATAAGCCTTCCAGCTAGTACCTCACAATATTTGAATTGCGAGAGAGCGAAAGAAACCTGCAGCAGCCCCTTAGTAGTGTATGGACCTCATGTCACACCATCCCTTAGTCTGTGTTTTCCCTGCCTAGGTGCTAGTAGGTGACCAGTGATAAGAGGGGAAATGTAACTCTACAAGGACAAGAAAGGTTCCCTGTATTGTAAGGGAACCCTAGGAACACCTCACCTTACTTTGTGCTGGGTCTTGTGCTAATGAGAAGGTCAAAGAAGTGCCCTCTGTGGTTTGGGATCTACGAGAACTACTGCATGGTACCACAGTAGACACTGCAAAAGCTATGTGCTGTAGTGCAGTAATTGGACTCCCATAACAGGACTAAGTCCAGCAGAGGAAAGAAGTTAATTACTCTGACTTCCGCCAGTACAACAATTTGGTTTCATTTTATTTCACATTTTCTCACTTTTCCTGTTCTGTCTATTTTAGCTCTCTTGATGTTTGATCTTTTATAGGAATATCAAATGTGGTGGCTGAAATTTTAAGGGGTCTGTGGGGAGCAGAGATGAGGGAGTCTTGACCTGTATCGGGGCTGTAATAGCAGGGATCTTTAGCAGTCTCCTGGAGCATGTCCTACATGTCATCTGCAGTCTTCAATTACACCTGGAGCAGTTTGCAGACCATTTCCTACATCATGTGCAGTCTCTGGCAGTTGTATCAAGCATTAAATATACTGAACGTTATGTTCAGCTCTTTGGGGATACACTTAAAGCGTTGTATATCTTGTTAGTTGACCATCATCGGTTTACTTTATTGTATAACCTTCCCCACCCCAGGGACTTGCGTACACAGACTTTTGCTCACTGTACAACCAGTTTTCTCATCATACAAGTCAATTCTAATGCAAAAGCAGCTTAAAGTAGGTATATTGCAAGTCAGAAGGAGGTCAGACAATGAAAATAATTCATACTATTTGGTCAGAAAATGTGAACACCCCTCCGAATGATTGAGTACAGGTATTTTCAGTGAAGGGCACAGGGAATGCTACATCATGCAAAGACATTGTAGACAATTATGTTCTTCCAACCTCTTCCAACCTTGTGGTAACAGTTTAGTGAAGGCACTTTTCTGTTCCAGCATGACTGTGCCCTGTGCACAATGCTAGCTCTATAAACATGGTTTGGCCGGTTTGTGTGGAGGAGTGGCGTGCACAGAGCCCTTATGTCAACCCTATTAAACTGAACTGGAATGCTGATTGTGATCCAGGTCTCACCCAACATCAATACCTGATCTGAGAAATGCTCTTTTGGCTCAACGGGCACAAAATGCCTTCAAAATCTTGTGGAAAGCCTTCCCAGAAGAGTGGTGGCTGACTGTTACTGCCACAAAGGGTGTGTGTGTGGGGACGGGCTGTTGTATGTGAGGAGGCACTTATTAAATGCCATGACTTTGGAATAGAATACCTAATGAGCTCATATACAGGTGTCCATAAACTTTGGGCCATATATGTGGGGTGGCCACAAATACAGCAGGACTCTTGTCCAGAGGTCATCTATGAAGTAAAATGGGAAATATTGCACATATCATCAGAACATAGGCCACTCTCTTAACTCTGGGAGCTTCCAAGATCTCACACTCTTGTCAGAGCACTCAAGCTACACTCTGCAGTACTTAGTGAGTTCTTTGAGCTGGGAGATCTGAGACTCAGCCCCATCCCTCTGCAAACACGGGCCAGCCTTCACCCCTGGGTCTCACAGCTCAGTCCAGGAGGCTTTACACAACCTCCTCTGAGATTCAAACACACTTTAACTCTTGATTATGCCCTTGAACCCAGAAGGCATGTTTCTCTCTCCCACTGTGGCTACCTCTTCACCTAGAGCCCAGTCTTCCATCTCCCCTCAAACATCGCACTCCACAGGTAGTGCTAATGGATTCATTGAAGTTAGGATGGTGGAGTGTGGGACTCCAGGCTTAGTGAAGATTTCGAATGAACTACATAATTGATCATAATAATTGAGGTCTACCGAAAACCAACACACACGGACCAGTACCTGCTATTTGACTCCCACCATCCTTTAGACCACACACTGGGAGTCATCAGGGCTCTAAACCACCGGGCAGAGAAAATTCCCACCAGAACAGAGGCCAAGATGAAGGAATTCAAACATCTCAGGGGGGCCCTTAAAACTTGCGGGTATCCAGACTGGGCTTTTGTCAAAACAGAACGAATGCAAAGAGCACCAGTGAGAGTGAAAAGCATGAAAAACAGAAGAATTTGGTCATCCCATATGTAGCTGGGGTGTCTAAGAAACTCAGAAGGGTTTTTAAAAAACATCACATCCCTGTCTGCTTTAAACCCTGCATTAAACTGAGACAACAACTGGTTCACCCAAAACACCGTCACCATATTTATTCCAAGAGTATTTTTGTACATGTCATTCTGAATTGAGAAAGCTGGTCGGATGTCAAGTGAAACATATTCAGGAAAAATACAGCAAGTCCAGTTGCCTTGACTTATTTTTTACAGACATATCATGACCTGGATGAATGAGAACTTTCACATACATACATGATTGATCATGTGGGGCTGCCTAGTAATGCTTGGTGGAACCCCAAAAGGTTCCCTTTGAAAAGTCAGCTTATTTGGAGTGGGAAGCGTAGAGCCCTCATCTTTTCACTCCACCTTAGAGCTTAGAGCCCTCATCTTTTCACTCCACCTAAGTTGAAAATAACAGAGGCTCAGACTTGTGAATGCTCAGAAACGGAAAGACTTCCCAAGTGCAGAATATTACAACATCTTGATCGTCAGATCGGGTACAAAACTTTATCAACAATAAAGTTACTCCTCGATGGTTGATGGGCTCCTTTGCTGCTCAACAGTTTTACTCACAGAGAACATGTTCTCCACCTCTGCACGTTCCACGAATGGCAAACTGACATGGCTGGCCTGATTTGCTCCCTTTCAACTCACAAGGGGATCCTTCCCCCTCAGCTGCGGCTGATAAATTAACTTCAAACTTCAGCAGCGGGTGCCCTTTGTCCTGATTGGGATAAGATAATTCTTCCCAAAGGAGACACACATGGCAAAAAAGAAATAAACACATCAGGTAAAAAGATCTCTATGCTTGCTTGCTGTCTGTGCCCCTGTTAAGGATCAACTAGGATAGTTAGCCAGCTCTTGGTTAAGCAAGACTAGTAGGAACCCAACAGATCCACCAACAGACCTACACTGACCACTGATAGCAGACAAAACATATAGTATACATGCAAGTGGGATATCCTATCATAAATGTTGGTGTCTGCCAAAGTGTGCTGTCATTGTTATTATTATTATTATTGGAACTATTGTGTTATAATGTATAAAAACTTCTTTTAGCTCACCCTACCCTGCATATAAAGCAATCAATAGGCTCCTTTCCCTTTCTGATCTCTTTTCCTTCCTTCATTATTAAAGTGGACCTGGCATTGGATATATTTTCTATTGTTAAGTATACGCATCCTAAGTAATGTGTCCTTGAAACACTTCCAGGTAATTATTACCTCCAACAGTGATCACAGTGCTCTCCCTGACAATGCCTTACTCTTCTTTTCTCTCTAGACAGATCGTGTCACCTTTTTTCGGCCATCATCCAGAGTCACTATCTGCTTTCCGGTCTGAGGCTTCAGCCTCTCATCTTGTGACTTGCAACACATTTACAATGTTGCAATTGGATCACTGGGGGAGGGGAGACTGAGGAAATGCTTCCTACTCTCTGCAGCAAACTGATGATATTTTCTCGGCCTAGGCAAAGTCACTGAGTTGAATTCAAGGGTAGCTTTTAATTGACAAATGAACTCACGATAATACCTCCCCCTGTGCACCTTCCCCCAACTTTTCCATTGAGATTAATAACACAACTATTCCTTCTTCTCTAAATGCCAAGGTGCTAGGTGTGATCTTTGATTTCAAACTCACCTTTGTGCCCCACATCCAGTTGCTATCCAAATACTGCCGCTTTCACCTTCATAACATCTCCAAAATACGCCCCTTCCTCACCAATGAAACCACAAAGCTGCTCATCCACTGCCTCCTCATTGGCCTACCTCTACACAGGCTATTCCCCCTTCAATATATCATAGGTGTTGCTCCTAGGCTTGTCCACCTAACCAACCGTTCAGTGTCTGCAAACCCCATTCTGCCAATCCCTGCACTGGCTTCCATCCCCCACCCCCCTCTGCCAATCCCTGCACTGGCTTCCAATTACCCAAAGGATACAATTCAAAATATTAACAACCACAAAGCCATCTGCAACTCTGCCCACGGCTATATCTCCAACCTTGTCCCAAAGTATCACCTTCTCCGCTCTCTCCAAGACCTTCTGCTCTCTAGCTCCCTTGTCAACTCTTCCCATTCTAACCTTCAGGACTTCCCGAGAGTCTTTCCCATCCTCTGGAACTTCCTACGCCAACCTGTCCATGTATCCCCTACTGTGTTTGCCTTTAGGCAATCCCTAAAGACTCATCTCTTCAGGGAAGCCCATCCCACCTCAAACTACCCACTCAACCATCACATTCTCAAACAAATCATCCCCACACAGCTACCACCTCATGTATCACTGGCCCCTCCCTTTAGATTGTAAGCTCTCAGGGGCAGGGCCCTCCTTACCATCTTGTCTTGATTGTATTGTAACTGTAATGTCTTCCTTATATTGCAAAGCGCTGCGCAAACTGTTGTGACATGCCAGGAGGTTATTCATGTTGGTTTGTGAAGTTGACTCACTTTCAGCTTTTTACATCTTCTTACCTTTCTTCTTGCTGTATTTCCAGGTCACACAATAAAAACTCCATCTGTCCAGTCATTATCCCAACCTTTCAACTGTACAAGAGGTCGGCGTCACCGCGCCTTTCCATCTATCCCGCTCTGTTGGGTTCAGTCTTCATTTGGTTTTGGAAACTAATCAGACTCGGAGTCCTCTCATTAAAGAGGCTCTTGTAGGTAATATCTCAGCTAAATGAAGCTGTAGCGGCCGCAACGCCGTGGGCTAATGAAGGTTGTAATGAAGGCTGGGGCTTTATAACCCAAACTGGCTGCAACCTGCCACTTCCTATTACCGTTCTTGAGTGATTAGAGTATTAATCAGAATTCTCCTATCAACCAATAAGTCCGTCAAGGTGGCACAGCGAGACTGGGAGCAAATTGTGCATAAAACTCCGAGTGATCAATCTAGTGATTAGAATGGATAGGATGAGAATGTAATTCAGCCTTTCAGCTCATTACGATAAAGAAACCTGCTTAATGTAGCCTGGGAAGTATTGCCATCCAGGTGACCCCCCCTTGATACCCTGAGCTCCTCCATCTTGCTTCACAGGTTTTTTTAATTTGAATCATTCTGAAATGGACGTCCATTAATTCCGCAGAGAAGGCCAAGTAGATTTATCCGCGGGATTGCATGAGCCGGGACTTGGTAAGATTTCTGAGAGAGTTAAATGGAAACTGCTTTAGAGACGAAGCAAGAGTCTTAAAGGCATACTGCAAGCCAGGGGTAGACAAACTTTAGCCTTCTAGCTGCTACAGAACTACAAATCCCATGAGGTGTTGCAAGACTCTGACAGCTGCAGGCATGATTTTCAGAAGAAGAGGCATGGCGAGATTTGTAGAGTCGCCACAGCTGGAGGACCGGAGTGTCAGGACCTTATGCAGACACTTTTCATATATAGAGTGTATAGTGGCGAGTTGCTTCACCTCTAGCAGTCGCCTTTCCCTTAAGGCTAGTGCGCATACCAGTACTTGGATGCCCCAGGACTTAAACTATATACTCTGGCTATAAATGTTGCAGGCGGACCCCAGGAACAAAGGAGTAGTACTGAGCGGTGACAAGATACAGATATAAACAGAATGCAAGATATGATACAGAAACAAAGTACACAATACAAGATCCAAGACAGGTACAGGGTAAGATAGAGACAGAAACAGGTAGCAAGATACAAGACTAGACTACAGGTGAAACTCGAATAATTAGAATATCGTGCAAAAGTAATGGCAGTAAGTGCTGCAAAAGGGGCCCAAACCAAGTACTGAGTACATATGCATGCTTGTACTTTTCAGAGGTCCGATATTGTTCTATGTACAATCTTTGTTTTATTGATTGCATGTAATAGTCTACTTTTTTGAGGTTGTGGATTTGGGGTTCTTGGGGTTTTCATGAGCTGTAAGCCATAATCATCACAATTATGACAAATCACGGCTTGAATTATCTTGCTTTGCATGTAATGAGTCTCTCTCATATATTAGTTTCACCTTTTAAGTTGCATTAGTGAAATAAATGAACTTTGCACGATATTCTAATTATTCGAGTTTCACCTGTATGATACAGGATCAAGATAGGACTACGATGCAACGATACAAGATCAAGATAAGTACAAGATTCAAGACATACTATGGCAGGAAATTGGCATTTGCAGTCAGAGCTAAGCAGAACAAGACTAATCTATCACAAGTCCAGAGCCCTGGGCTTGTAAAGCTTAAATAAAGTGCCACTAACCAATCCCAAGGCTGGTGGGTAAGTGGCCAGGCTCCTTAGACACACAGCTAATGGAGAGGTGCTGAAGGTGTAGGGCCAGGCTCCTTAGCCCACAGCTGATGGAGAGGTGCTGAAGGTGTATGGCCAGGCTCCTTAGTCCACAGCTGATGGAGAGGTGCTGAAGATGTATGGCCAGGCTCCTTAGCCCACTGCTGATGGAGAGGTGCTGAAGATGTATGGCCAGGCTCCTTAGCCCACTGCTGATGGAGAGGTGCTGAAGTTGTATGGCCAGGCTCCTTAGCCCACTGCTGATGGAGAGACTGGAGTAGGTGCAGTGGCAACAGGCAACCACTAGAAGGAGCTGGGAAGTTGTGACGGGAAAAGGGTCATTAGACATTCACCCAAGATGGAGTATACCTACCCCAGCGCTAGGGACTGAAAACATTATATTAGAAGTATTAGAGACATGTTGCCATATACTAAAGCCACCCACGAGCTCCAGTCAAGGATTCTTCCTAGGCCGAGATGATGTTATCAGTCTGCCGCAGGCAGGAGGAAGCATTTTCTTAGAGTCCCCTCCTTCAAAGATTAGAACACAACATTGCAACTAAGTAGCTAGTCAAAGGTGAGAGGCTTCTCTGTGTCAGAAACTTGAGAACACATCCAAGAACTGCAGCAGGACTAACATGACTGTGTCCTTTCTTAGCCGACATCTCAGTCCAGCAAATAGATGGTGGCCCTGAATGATGCCTGAACAAAGATAGAGCCTTCCTTCTGGAGACAAACAGCAAATGGAGGCAATGTCACTATAATCTCTGTGGGAGGTAATATATACCTGGTGGAGTTACAATGACACATTACTTCACATTAGAAAATATATCTGGTGCTTGTTCTGCTTGCAGATCGGTTCTCCTGCACATACCATCTGCCATGCCGATGCCGATCTGCCCTGGAACAGCTGAGAAAGCTTTGAATTCTACACCTTTTGCCGGTCACAGATTTTAACCCCTGGAAAAAGTGGGCAGGATTAGGTTAGAATGTGTGACCACGTCACCGGTCACACATTCTAACGCAGTCACAGACTTTGATAGAACACTGGCAAGCACTGCAACATTCTAACGCAGTCACAGAGTTTGATAGAACACCGGCAAGCACTGCAACATTCTAACGCAGTCACAGACTTTGATAGAACACCGGCAAGCACTGCAACATTCTAACGCAGTCACGGACTTTGATAGAACACCGGCAAGCACTGCAACATTCTAACGCAGTCACAGACTTTGATAGAACACCGGCAAGCACTGCAACATTCTAACGAAGTCACAGACTTTGATAGAACACCGGCAAGCACTGCAACATTCTAACGAAGTCACAGACTTTGATAGAACACCGGCATTCACTGCAACATTCTAACACAGTCACAGACTTTGATAGAACACCTGCAAGCACTGCAACATTCTAACGCAGTCACAGACTTTGATAGAACACCCGCAAACACGGCAACATTCTAACGCAGTCACAGACTTTGATAGAACACCGGCAAGCACTGCAACATTCTAACGAAGTCACAGACTTTGATAGAACACCGGCATTCACTGCAACATTCTAACGCAGTCACAGACTTTGATAGAACACCTGCAAGCACTGCAACATTCTAACGCAGTCACAGACTTTGATAGAACACCGACAAGCACTGCAACATTCTAACGCAGTCACGGACTTTGATAGTCCGGCAAGCACTGCAATATTCTAACGAAGTCACAGACTTTGATAGAACACCGGCATTCACTGCAACATTCTAACACAGTCACAGACTTTGATAGAACACTGGCAAGCACTGCAACATTCTAACGCAGTCACAGACTTTGATAGAACACCGGCAAGCACTGCAATATTCTAACGCAGTCACAGACTTTGATAGAACACCCGCAAACACGGCAACATTCTAACGCAGTCACAGACTTTGATAGAACACCGGCAAGCACTGCAACATTCTAACGAAGTCACAGACTTTGATAGAACACCTGCAAGCACTGCAACATTCTAACGCAGTCACAGAGTTTGATAGAACACCGGCAAGCACTGCAACATTCTAACGCAGTCACAGACTTTGATAGAACACCGGCAAGCACTGCAATATTCTAACGAAGTCACAGACTTTGATAGAACACCGGCATTCACTGCAACATTCTAACACAGTCACAGACTTTGATAGAACACTGGCAAGCACTGCAACATTCTAACGCAGTCACAGACTTTGATAGAACACCGGCAAGCACTGCAATATTCTAACGCAGTCACAGACTTTGATAGAACACCCGCAAACACGGCAACATTCTAACGAAGTCACAGACTTTGATAGAACACCGGCAAGCACTGCAACATTCTAACGAAGTCACAGACTTTGATAGAACACCGGCATTCACTGCAACATTCTAACGCAGTCACAGACTTTGATAGAACACCTGCAAGCACTGCAACATTCTAACGCAGTCACAGACTTTGATAGAACACCGACAAGCACTGCAACATTCTAACGCAGTCACGGACTTTGATAGAACACTGGCAAGCACTGCAACATTCTAACGCAGTCACAGACTTTGATAGAACACCGGCAAGCACTGCAACATTCTAACGCAGTCACAGACTTTGATAGAACACCGGCAAGCACTGCATCATGTCAGGGCCCTGTAATAAATATTTATCTGTAAAAATAAAGATTTAAGTAACGATAAAATAACCTAAAAGACCAATTGATGAACTTCCCAACGTTCAAAAAATAAAAATAAACTTAACCCAAAATCCATTAGAGTTTCCGAGACCTCTTTGCGATTGATCTACTCTGCCAAATGAACCCTCTTTGAAGAAATTTGATTTCAGCCTTTTGTCTTCCCTGACCTCAGCTAATCGCCGAGCCCGTATAACTGGATTTACTTCTGAATAAAAGATAAGACGGGTAGATTTCCCAGCATGCCGCGCGTTACAGACGGCATGCAAACAGACGCATCCACCGCCCGGCTAAAACCATTACCTTTCTTTTTTTTTTATTCCTGGACTAAAGGCACAAACAAATCAGAAGTAAAAAAGCTTTAATAACAAAGCGGACGGATTATTGGAATATCTGTGTGTCTGGGCGCGGGCCTTCGCAGACGTGACTAATCCGGACACTGCGGGATTAACATCACTCCTTGTTTTCATCGGTTCTTATGCGAATCCGTGCTCTCATACGCCGAAATCCCTTCTTCTAAATACAAAAAAATAATTAAAAATACAAATGTTTCCTTTTTTTTTGTTATTTTTTGTTATTTTTGGTGTCATGTGATGTGATCCATCTGTTGTTTCTGCATTGATGTGCGCTGAAAAGATCGCTGCCATTCGCTGGGAGGTGGAATAGGACAACGGAGGCTTCCAGGGAATTCCTGGTGCCAGTAAAAGGGATAAACCGTTTTTAATGTGCCGCTGATTTGCTTTCTGTGTGGTTCCAGCCTGACGCTTGCCTGAACTCTGTGTGCTGTCTAGAAGCTCGGTCCTCCAAAAACCTGATAGAGGCTCTAACCCCTTCCCGTCCTATTGAAGCTAGTCTTCATCGACACATTCATTAACAATATCAGTTTCTTCATATAACTTTAAGAGGGGGGAGGTGGAGAAATGGGAGGTCAAGAAGGGGGGGGGGAAATGAAAGGGAGACGTGGTGCATGGTCTATAGTATGGTCTAGTTGGCAGTAAACTAGAGAATAGGTGTTATTAGGAAGTGTTAAAGGGCGTTAAAGAGTCAGTAATCGGGTGTCAAAAGTCGGCGGGAGGAAAGAGTCGACTCACCCATGGTTCCCATATCTTCTCGAATTTTGCCATTTGGTCATTCAAGCGTGCAGAGAGTTTTTCGTTTGAGAAAATCCAGTGGATTCTATTTTTGGAGGCTTGAAAGGAGATTTTGTTAGTAATCCATGAGCTAGCTATGGTATATATAACTTCTTTTATACCGGTGATGTCATCACTGGGTCTCTGTGCTTCTCTTTGCAATGCAGGCAGCTCATGCTGGTGGGAGGGGCCGGCAGGGTGCTGTATATAGCTTCCTTGTTTTTCTCTCCAGAAAGATGGCACCATCTTTGTGCAGGCATTATCCAGCTGCAGCCTCTCACCTTGAGATTGCTACAAAGTTACACTGTTGCAGTCTATTCACTGCATGAGGGGAGACTGAGGAAATGCTTACTCCTATCTGCAGCAGTCCGATCACTGGGGGGAGGGGAGACTGAGGAAATGCTTACTCCTGCCTGCAACAGGCTAATCACCGGAGAAAGGGAGACAGAGGAAATTCTTCCTCCTTCCTGCAGCAGACTGATCACTGGGGGAGGGGAGACTGAGGAAATTCCTCCTCCTGCCTGCATCAGACTGTTCACTGCGGGAAACCCTTAGACCCCAAAATATCAAAATGCCTTGATGGGTGGATGTCAGCCTGGAGAAGTGGGTGTTAAAAGAAAAAGGGGGGAGGGGGGAACCACACAGAAAGGTATAGGGAAAGAGGGGGGAGGTGGAGAAATGGGAGGTCAAGAAGGGGGGGGGGAAATGAAAGGGAGACGTGGTGCATGGTCTATAGTATGGTCTAGTTGGCAGTAAACTAGAGAATAGGTGTTATTAGGAAGTGTTAAAGGGCATTAAAGAGTCAGTAATCGGGTGTCAAAAGTCGGCGGGAGGAAAGAGTCGACTCACCCATGGTTCCCATATCTTCTCGAATTTTGCCATTTGGTCATTCAAGCGTGCAGAGAGTTTTTCGTTTGAGAAAATCCAGTGGATTCTATTTTTGGAGGCTTGAAAGGAGATTTTGTTAGTAATCCATGAGCTAGCTATGGTATATATAACTTCTTTTATACCGGTGATGTCATCACTGGGTCTCTGTGCTTCTCTTTGCAATGCAGGCAGCTCATGCTGGTGGGAGGGGCCGGCAGGGTGCTGTATATAGCTTCCTTGTTTTTCTCTCCAGAAAGATGGCACCATCTTTGTGCAGGCATTATCCAGCTGCAGCCTCTCACCTTGAGATTGCTACAAAGTTACACTGTTGCAGTCTATTCACTGCATGAGGGGAGACTGAGGAAATGCTTACTCCTATCTGCAGCAGTCCGATCACTGGGGGGAGGGGAGACTGAGGAAATGCTTACTCCTGCCTGCAACAGGCTAATCACCGGAGAAAGGGAGACAGAGGAAATTCTTCCTCCTTCCTGCAGCAGACTGATCACTGGGGGAGGGGAGACTGAGGAAATTCTGCCTCCTTCCTGCAGCAGACTGATCACTGGGGGAGGGGAGACTGAGGAAATTCCGCCTCCTTCCTGCAGCAGACTGATCACTGGGGGAGGGGAGACTGAGGAAATGCTTGCTCCTGCCGCAGTACTCTTCTCAAGAGCCCTTAACCCTTAGACCCCAAAATATCAAAATGCCTTGATGGGTGGATGTCAGCCTGGAGAAGTGGGTGTTCCTAGGCAGGATACATTTGCATGCAGACCACCCCTAGGTAACACTCGCTGGGACGATGAGCCTCCATGGTTGAAAGAAGTGAAATCCAATGAATGAAAGGGGCGGGGACAGTCAGGCTGGGGAGGAAATGCTAGATGGTGCAGGGCATCCTCCAGACAGGAAATGAGGTGAGCATGTTGGGTTCGAAGCCGACCGATCTCCACGCAAATGGCAGGTGGGCGGAGCCAGCCGTGGTCTCACTGCTGGCTCTGCCCAGTTGTAACGACAGATCAGCGTTCCCAAATGACCTGGGAATACTGATCTGTCATTAAACAATTACAACTGGGCGGTTGTTATTCATTGGCCGGGACCTGCTAGAAGACTATGACAGGTGCCAGCCAATAGGAAACAGTTGGGCGGGGCTAGCTGTCACCGCTAGCTCCGCCCAATTGTTTAAATTTTTTCAGCATCTGTCAAATGCTTCATTATGCGGCGGGAGTTTGTCGCATGTTGTCGGGTCAGCGCGCGGTGTTTTTTTACATTATTTTTACATTTTGTTTCTTTTCTTTAAAATATATATTTTAGAATTTTTCCTATTTTTTTTTTTTTTTAATAATCTTTCAACTTTTTAATTTTATTTTCCATTTCACTTATTTTCTATTTTGCTCGCTACCTCGGAGGTACCGAGCAGAATAACCGAGCCGAATGTCGCTTACTGCCGTTCGGCCCCTATGAGCATTCGGCTCGGTTCAGGGGCGTAACTAGAAATCACAGGGCCCCATAGCAAAATTTTGTATGGGGCCCTGTGATTTCTAGTTATACTCCTTGCAGAGCCCACTCGAGATGCCACCTGAGGGTGAACAATAGACTCTCTATGGTGGGCTTTGCAGGGTCACCCTCAGGTGGGCTGGTTGCACTCCTTACTGTCCACTTCCTCTTCGTCCACAGTCACTGATGGGCCCCGCCCCGCCTCCTCCTCCGTCACCAACCCCGCCTCCTTCTTCGTCACTGGGCACCACCTCCTCCCCTGATGCCGACCACGGGCCCCGCCTCCTCCTCCACTGCCGGGCCCAGCCTGCTCCACCGCCGCTGCTGGCTCTCATTGACTCTGTGGAGAGGAACGCGCTGCTGCACAGATTACTGCAAGTGATCTGAACAGCGGCGTGTTCATCTTCACCCGCCAGTGAAAGCCGCCAGCAGAGGATCCCATAGGGACCAGAGGCGGCCCGCACACGGCATCTGGCCGTTCCTCACTGTGCCCCGGGCCCCTGGCTCGGTTATTCACTCGGCTGCCTTCTGCCCCATTGTCTCAATACATTGATCAGCAACGTTCACAAACAATGTTCACAATTCCGTAACCAATGTGCGTCGCTCGCCGGGTAAACGCTGAGCCGTAAGCTGCTGACGCGCCGCCATTTTTCCGCACCACTTATCTTGACCTAGAGCAGGAGGGCAGGTAAGTGATGTCCCGCCCATCCAGGGAAGTTTGAGGTCGGAGAGGAACTGAGCAGAATCCATAAAGAGAATACAAATGAAACAGATTAACCTTTAAGCCGCGATGAGCGCCCAATGATACGAGCGCTGATTAAGCCTGGAGATGGCGGGCGCGGAAT
>NW_017307677.1:210168-216086 GCF_000935625.1 Nanorana parkeri | reverse complement strand
TGGAGACGAGTCGACTCGCCGAGGAAGTTTGGGATGTCATAATTGAATCAGTGAATAATGATATTGTCATTGTCTTTGTTCCTGGAAATGCAATTTGGATCGTTTAACCGTTTTCAGCATTTCCTCTCCGGGTCCTCGCCGTCGCTGATGGAGAATATTCGCTTCCCGGCAGCGGGAGGGACGCGGGATGCCAAACTCCAGCTCTGCATCTGAATAAAGCGGAACTCCAACTCTGCATCTTATAGTAGTATTAACCCAGATAGCAAGCAATTGAGCTGCAAGTTTGATAATGACTTGCTAAACTATCGCTAGACTTGCCGAGCTTCACAATTTTGTTGCACAATTACAGCGAGTCTGCATTGCAAGTCT
Source organism: Nanorana parkeri (assembly GCF_000935625.1). NCBI lineage: Eukaryota > Metazoa > Chordata > Amphibia > Anura > Dicroglossidae > Nanorana > Nanorana parkeri. Next base: position 215,717 of record NW_017307677.1, on the reverse strand, counting down.
CCAGACCAGCGAGCTTGCAGAGCTCTTGCTAAGACCTGCAGGACTCTTACCGTAGACTTGCCAAGCAAATTTGCTACAAATTCAAAAAGTGTCGCCTAGAACTCGTGCTGCTGCGAGTGTTCTGCAAGTCTACAACCTGCCAGGAATGTGTGCAGCAAGATAACAAGAATTACAATGTAACCCCGGCACACGTTTGTGGCAAGTTATCCTTCCTATCTTGGAAACTCTCAAACTTTCTATAATGCATCCGGATCGATAAATATACATCGCCCAGCAAAAGCATTTCTTTACATTTCTGCCCAAGAACTCACAGTCGTCATCTTCTTAACAGCTCCAACTCTCTAAGCTCGGCTTCCCTGAACTTCATGTCCAGATCACAAGGGACAGAACAGTCTCCAGCAGCCGTCCACCTACTGGTCTGAAGAAAGAAGGGAAGAGTGTGGATCATAAGAGAGTTGTAGCGGTTTGCCATGCTGTGCCTGTGTGTTTGTGGAAACACATACATCCCTAGCATCCATAACCTCCTCATGTATCACTGGCCCCTCCCCTTTTAGATTGTAAGCCCTCAGGGGCAGGGCCCTCCTTACCATCTTGTCTTGAATTGTATTGTGATTGTAATGTCTTCCTTATATTGTAAAGCGCTGCACACACTGTTGGCGCTATATAAGTCCTGTATAAGGCGCTATATAAGTCCACCCATGCCATCAACCGGGCAAACTCCCCACTGTGTTGGAGATTATGCGGAGCTCAAGGCACGTATGCTCACTTATGGTGGGATTGCCCGCACATACAACAGTTCTGGGGGGACGTCACCCGTCTCATTTCCACCATTAGCGGTATACCTACACACATGGACCCCTGGCTGTGCCTCTTCCATCTTAACCCCCTTTCAATGCGTTCATATAAGAGATCGGTAATTCCCTTTATGCTCAATGCAGCGAAAGCTCTCATCCCCACACACTGGCGCTCAAACCAAACACCCACGGTGGCAGAGTGGTTGACACGGGTGGACCATCTGCGTCTGATGGAAGAACTCCATCACTTTAGTAAGGACACATATAGCACTTTTCACACGACTTGGGCGGGATGGCTGCACTTTAAAACTCAGGACGAGTATGTCTCAATGCTATCCGCATGATATGGTCTGCTTTAAAACCTGTTATTCTATTTTATTTAATTAAACATTTTTTATTAGTAACTCTGTAAAACTGGCTCAAGGGTGGCTCCATAGGACCCTGCAAGGGAAAGGAGCCACTCTAAAACAGGATAGTACTGGGGGGGAGGTGGGGCAGCTAATTCTGCAGGAAGCTTACACTTTTAAACCTCAAAGAGCAGCATCCATTGTAAGTGATTTCATCAGTACTTGAGATAGCTTAAAAACATTTTTATTTTAATTAAGTGGAACTCCAGACAAGGACAGCTCTATCTAGCAGGGGAGACGACCTGATTATACTCTCCTGAAGTTCAGTAGCAGTTACAGGTCTTGCCCCTCCCCCCAGTCTGTGCCTGGACAGTAAAGGAAGAAGCAGTAGACTGATGAGCTCATTTCATTGTCACTCTGCTCTCTCCTTCTCTCAGCTTCTTGCACTATTATCGGTATCAGTGCCGATAAGTAGTATTTGGGTGAGTACTCAGACTCTTCCAAATGATCCGATACCTTCCCCGATACCGGAACTTCAGGTCAGAGGAAGATTTCCTCTGACCGTCAGTGCCATAGGGGAACATGGAGCCAGCTTCCTGTGCGATCAAGAAGCTAGGCGTTGAGTAATGACCCACCTCCCGAATCCTGATTGGCCGGGAAGCCGGCTCCATGCTGATTGACTGGGAAGTCTGCTTTTCAGCCAATCAGCATGGAGCCAGCATCCAAACCAATCAGGAAGTCAGGAGGCGGGTCATTACTTGCCGCCCGGCTTGCCGGTTGGTCGGGAAGCCGGCTCAATGCTGATTGGATGGGAAGCCAGTTTCCCGGCCAATCACAACCAAGCCGGCCAAACAACACGGAGCTGGCTTGCTTGGTTGTGATTGCTCGGGAAGCCGGCTCCATGCCGTCAGTAAGAGAGCATGTCACGTACCTGCTTGGAGACTGAATGCGTGAGGAGGCCTCCCTTGCACCTCGTGTCCTGAGGACTCTGGAGGTGGGAACAGTGTCCTGGCAGACAACGAGTGGCACGGGCGCCAGTGGTGTTAATACTGTGCAAGCTGAAGATTTGGTCCTGTAGCAGAACTGGGGCAATCCAGCATCCAGGGTCAACAAGCCGAGGTCACACCGAGCAAGCCGAGAAGGTAAACGAGGATGAGGCCAAGCCAAGTCCAGTACACAATCCGTGGTCGCGGGCAGGTTGCAGGCAAGCATGGTCAAGGCAGATCCGGGTCAAAGCAAGCGGGCAGGTAATCACAGGGAACAGGAATCTGAGGACACAGGAAATCAGGAGGGCTGTAGACAATCCAGCAACATGAAAGTTTGCAGGCTGAGCTTAAATAGGGAAGCCAATTGATCCAGTGCGTCACTTCCTGTTTGCCATTTGGCACGTTTTTCCGCGACTAGTCCGCGGCGCGCGCAAGTGTTCTCCGAACAGTACGGAAAACGGGACTTGGCGCATGCGCAGAAGCAGAGGGTTGTTGACAGAGCAGAAGATGGACTTTGTAACAGGGCTCCCCCCCACCCCACCGCCACCACCCCACCTCACCTCACCTCCTACATACCGCAGCAATAAAAACCCAATTGGAGTTCTAACCCTTCCACACACAAAGCCTAAAAAAAAGCAGGCCACCTCATGACTCCTTCTGCCCCGTCTCCAGCTACTTTATTGGGATTTTTTTTTTTGCAGGAGAAATTGTCGCCTTTAAATCGGAGCGTTGGAATGATGTAAAGTCCTGAGCAAACTCCTCTGTAATATCATATATCATCGTTTCAGCCGAAGTCAAAGAGAAAAGCGATTAGTGGGAAATTGTATTATTAAAACTCTTATCTTGTATCTGCATGGAGACACCATAATAGCCCTAATTGTACTAAACCCACAAGAATAAATGTACCCAGACAGAAGATTATGTTAATTACGGGACTCATCTATGACTGTCTCTATGTGGAGGTGATTCAATAATGTCCTATATTCTGGAACTCACAAAGTCAATAGAAGCTGGCCAGTATCAGGATCCTACGTGTCCCTTCATACCGACTTCATATTTTTCTTTAATTCCGCATGTCAGCTGTTTAATCCATCGCAGGAAATTGACTCTGTGTTTCTTTTATCTTTCTTCCATTCTTTATGGAAATCTGTCGGCACAATTCAACCGTTCCTATGGCGAGAGTGCTGCGCAGGGCTTCAATAATGTGCCCCCCAGTCATCAATGCGAGCAGGGGCGGCGTAACTAGAAATCACAGGGCCCCACAGCAAAATTTTTGTGTGTGACTTCTAGTTATGTCTTCTCACAGCTGCCAGTGAAATCCACCAGCATAAGATGCCATAGCAACCCAGGCGGCCCGCACGGCATCTGGCCGGGCCCCCCTGTGCCCCGGGCTCCATAGCGGCTGCCTGGGTCGCTATGGCGATTGATACGCCTCTGCCTGCAAGTATCTTCTATGGACCCGGTGGAGGGGCGGCTCCGGATTCTAGGCTGGCTCCCTTTTTTTTCTGGTGCTGGGAGTATAGGAGGAGAGCTAAATTACCGTTTAGAGCCGGCGCTGCCACTAGGCAAACTAGACAGCAGTCTGAGCACAGCCTCGACCTCTCAACCCCCCCCTCCTGTCTATTTTAAATTGCAAAGGCAGGCTGGCTATTGCACCCGTCCACTGAGCAGAGGAGCGGAACTGAGAGACAACTTTCTCTCTATCAGGTAGGTGATGGTAGGAGCCCAGACACAGGGGACTTGCCAGTACGATTGGTACCTCAACCCAAGTAGAGCAGGATAACGCACAATCTCCTGCCTAGTGGTAGCCAGTACAGGGGCAGTCCAAAAGCACGGTAGCAAAATCACAATCCGGAATCGTAGTCTTTGAACGGAGCAGAGGTCGGGGCAGGCAGCAAAGTATCAGGGTCACGGAACAGGCCAGGGGTCGGTAATAGGAATCAGAGACAGGTATACCGCCAGGCACTCTATGAACAAGCTTAACAATAACCAAGCACAGAATGACTCACCCTTCCTGCTTATATACCTGTTGGCAATTTACAGGGGCGGACCACTTCCTTGGAGGGGTGTGCACTGTCCCTTTAATAGGAGGTCCAGTGCTCGTGCATGCCTCTTCCTGTACAAGCAGACACCACACACAGCAGCGGTTGGGCTCGGCGTTAAAGGGAGCAGCGCACCCAGTCTCCGGCTGCATAAGGAGACCACCCGACGGCGCGAGACCCTGCGGGAGGTAACAGGTAAGTCCTCACACTCTCTCAGGTCCGCTCCTCTGCTCAGTGGGTGGGGTTTCAATAGCCAGTCTGCTATTGGCTATTTCAAACCAAAATAGCCAATAGCAGGCTGGCTTTGCTCCCAGCTGCTTACATTCACCTGTTGCCTGTGGAAGCTAGCCGGCAGTAGAATGGGGCCACACGGGGGATTGGGGGTTGCGCCGTGGTAGGGGTGTCTGGGGTGGTCTTGCCTAGGGTGCAAAATAGTCTAGCACCGACCCTGTTACCAATCCTGAATGCCATGTTATAATAAAAGCAGACACGCCAAAATTCTTAGTCGGACAATGAAAAAATATATAATGTGATATAAAAAGCAACTTAGGCATAGTAGAGGGAATAAGGTGGCAGTGGCACACCGGGTGAAACCATTGGAGGGGGTGACACCAAAATGACTAACAGTTGAATGACAGCCAGCATTATTCAACCCACTTCCTGTAAACCTAATGTGCCATAGAGCCGCCCCCTGCCTGCGAATAGGCAGTAAAGAAGAAGCAGCCCTGTGAAAAGCTCAGCTCCCTGTCACTCCACTCTCTCCACTCTTATCAACATGCTCACATGAACTGACCGGTCCCTTCTGTTGCCTTTTCCATTTTAAGTCTGAGCTCTGCTGTACAGTGACTGCAAGAAGCTGCTATTAAAGGAGAACTATGGGGTCAGGGCTTTTCCCCATAGTTCTCCTTAGGGTAACGGGAGGACACACACTAGCGTCCTCCCGTCACCCTAGGCTCAGTATATAGAGAGCTGTAGCTCGTGGTATACTGAGACGCCGCAGCTGAAGCGGATCCCGACAATTGTTCCCGGGATCCGCCCAGCTGCGTGACTGAGAGCTGGCTCTGCCTATCTAGAGGCAGAGCCAGCTGCACCCGCCCCCTCCCCCGTCCATTCCGCCAGTCAGTGGTGGGGGGGGAGGGACGGAGCGGGGAGGGGGGAATCCAGCCCCTCCCCTGCCACGGCAGAGAGCCTTGACAATCACCTCATAGTTCTCCTTTAAGTCAAATCTCGATACTTTACTTTCATTGCTCGCATTTAAAAGAAAACATTTAATGATATATATATATAAGCGAGTCAGTAACAATAATAAAGCTGAACCCTAGGCAGATATAAAAGATACAAATGAATGCAGCTCTCTATTTATATATATATATATATATA
>NW_017307677.1:206020-208532 GCF_000935625.1 Nanorana parkeri | reverse complement strand
TATATATATATATAAATAGAGAGCTGCATTCATTTGTATCTTTTATATCTGCCTAGGGTTCAGCTTTATTATTGTTCATTGTGTTGATTTTTTTACCTCGGATGCCCTATCTGGCTAAACACAAAGCAGCGCAGTTGATGACGGGCCTGTGTACGCAGCGAGAGCCTTATTGTCTCCAGGATTCATAGTACAATTAGAGGAACCCACGCTGTGTTATAACACCATCAGGCCCCATTCGTCTCCAGCCTCTTCCACGTTCTATAGATTGATTTCTTCTTTACATGGATGAGCTTATTAATTATTATTTTTTAAAATGCATTCACCGTCTCACACAACGCGCCCGCCAAACGCAGGATACCTGCAGGCCGTCCGCAGACTTGTCATTGACGGTTGAACGATCTAAACACTGAATAGTTGCCAAGAGCCAAGAGCGATCGTGGCAGGACAATTATGGAAGCCACCAGGTAGACATGGGCAGCGGCTAAAAATGTGTTTCGGATTTCGTTTTTGGAATTCGGATCCTATATGTGTTTCGTTTCGGGAATCGGATTCATATTCGGATCTGATTCGAAAATTAGTGTCGGATTCGGGATTCGGAATTCGGGCGAATTCCCGAAAATTCCACTTGAGGTGGGGTAGCAGAATTGGCACATTCATCATTTCTGGTTGCTGTGCTCTCGTCTTTACTATTAAAGGGACATTAAAATCCTTTTCTTAATTTGTTTTTATCCGTTTAAATGTTAACACAGCGCACGCACAGGATCTGGACGCAATTCGTTCCAAATCCGAAATTTTGGATCCGAAATTTCGGATTCGGATGCTTTTTGGATGATTTTGCATATGTTATATTTCGGAAATTCGGATGCTCCGAATCTCCGAAATTTCATCCGAATTTCGATTCGGGAACTAAACCAATCGCACATGTCTACCATCAGGCATGGTCAGGCAACCAGTTGTTATTGGCGTGTTGACCTTGTAGTCATTTATGTGACTTTCACTTTTATACATATGGATTTCTCCATATTTTTTGTTACTTTTTTAAATATTACAATTTTCAGATAAGCCACCAGGGGGAGTCTTTATTTCAGTACAGTCACTTCCTGCTTAAAGGGACCCACACCTGTAAATGTACATTGTAACCAGTGGCGTAACAATCGCCTTTGCGCCCCAGGGCGACCAAGGGCTATGGGGCCCAGGGCACAGGGGGGCCCAGGCCAGATGCCGCGCTATTGATCCAATAGGAGATACTGGCATAAATATACACATTAGGCCTTCAGGCTGATCCCATTCAGTATGCAGCAGTATCTAAGACATCAAAGATTTAAGACGTAGGGTCAATGCCGTGTAATTTCAGTAGTAAAGTGCGCCTCAAACAAAAAAAGGGACCTGCTGTGTCCCAGAAACGCAGGTTATAATCAAAGAAAGAAAAGAGAAGGAAAAGCACATAGAACATACAAGGACTAGAGAACAAAAGTGTCGGACGGTGGAAAACCAGAGAGGCGAGTCAGTGGGTTGAGAGAGAGGGAGACAAAGGGAAAAAATGAGGGGGAGAAAGGGAGGACCCCTGGGCCCCATTGGCACAAATCACGTGAATAGTGGGTTCCACGACTACTCCAGAGACAATGCAGTGATCGTAGATACACAAAGGAGCATCCAGATAAGTCATAAGGCTAGAAATGCCGCAGTGTCCATGTACAAAATCCAAGGGGCACATAAGGCTGCACATTGGGGTTGACGCTCATGAAGAGAAGCCGTCTACTCTTCAAAGCGCATGATCAGGCACAGTTCAGCAATCCATTCCTGCACGGTTGGGGGGACCACAGTGTTCCATGTTCTCCTCTTTATTAACACTTGAAGGGAGCCAGCCCAAAAAAAGTTTATTGAACAGGGACTTCACCCAGCTGGGGGAAAATTAAAAGTCAACAGTTCGACTTTTAAGTCCTGTAGCTGCTGACTTTTAAGAAACACGCACTTACCAGCCCATATGGTCGAGTGTGGTCTTCCACACAGCCAATGCTTCTCAAGGCATTTTCCATGCCGCCATCTTGGATTAGGAACCGGCTGTAACTTCCTGATCAGTCAAAGTCGGCCCCTTACTGTGTATTCCGGAGATCCGGACAGCAAGGAGGAGAATGGTCAGGTGGCCTCATGGGATGTGTGACGTTATCCCAGGAGATGCCATCCTTATCAAGGCAAGGAATGAGTACAGGGCTGTCCCTATAATGAGACTGTTGCCTCATGCATCATCTCTTTAGGTCACGTGGGGGGGGCTGCAGGGAGAGCGGCCTGCTGCAAAATGTGCCTGCCTCCTACTTTCCGGTCAGACCATCCCAGGTTGCTAAGAGCCATACACATCTCCCCACCCAGTTCTTAGCAACCGGGGACACTCTGGATGGTGTCCTGCTTAGCTCCTAGCAACTAGTGACATCGCTGGTTGCCAGGAGCTGAGCGGGATGCTCTTGAAGCCATCCTGCCCAGTCAGCCTGAGACTGTTGCATCAGGTGGTTTCTCC
>NW_017307677.1:196131-205969 GCF_000935625.1 Nanorana parkeri | reverse complement strand
GCATAATGTGCCTGCTGCCCCCTTTCTGGCCAGAGCATTCCAGGTTGCCAGATGCTGGCCGCAGAGATACATAAGGACCATACACATTTCGCCACCTAGCTTTAGCAACCGGGGAAGCTCTGGCCGTGGGCCTGCTAAGCTCTTGGCATACAGTGATGTCACTGGTTGCTAGAAGATACAGAAGCCACACCCTTGATTCCAACCCCACCCTACCCTTACAGTGTGCACAACCACCAGCACCCCACCCCCAAAAAGGCTAGGAATGCCCCTGAATGAGGAAGTGGGAGCAAGTGCCACCCAAAAAAAAATGCGATTGTGTAAGGATGTAATTTTCAGGTAAGGTCCCCTTTAAGGCAGCTCTATGTTTATTGATTTTAGAGACACCGCTGATAAAAAAAAGATATTTCAACCCTAGGAATCCGTATTGATTGGTTTGCCTATATTATCTAAAGAGCCATTTTAGGGCATTATAAAAGACGAAGTACACTTCCCGCAAGGTCATCAAAATTCCGGGTGTAAAAATAAAACCGTCGGAGGGCTGATTAGCTGTTAAAAAGAGAGTTTAGCTTTAAAGCACGGCGCATTTTTCTGTCCTTGGAGCGTGATGAAGATTCTATGCAAATCTCCCTCTCGCAGTGTCAAGGATGAGAGCTTGCTGCAGCGTATGTACTGCAAGCATCCCGCTCCGCAGTCATGAAAAAAAGATTAGGCGTCCGATGGCTGATAACAAATATATGTTAATTTCTTTGGCGATTTTCTCGTGGTCATATGATGCATGTTGTCTTTAACTAGAGGGCCCTGGCGTGATTGGCAAACGTGATCGGCCTCTAATGCGCCATTAATGGGATCTATTCTTTTCATTTGAATATTCCTTTCTCCGTTGAATGAATCACACGGCAGAAGAGAGCGGGAATGACTCCAGTACATCACGGCCATCTCGACATTAGTGCTGCAGCCGTGAGCTTGTACGCCAATTTGGTAGAAGTGCAAAACGTATTACTTTTGGCTCTTGAACTGCGAATAAAACCTCGTAAAAGTCAGCTAACTGTGCAGAATATTTCACAATATCGCCGTCTTGGAATTTTAAAGAGCGCAGACCCTCTGTGTTTTGATTATCTTGAGGAACGGAGAGCTATTTTAATTTACATAATGGCTGAAATAAAAAAAAATAAAAAAAAGGTAGTTACGGCGTACACCTATGGCGCACTTAAACTCTTCAATCATAGTGCTCGGGCTTCTGCAACGCCTCTGCTCGGCACAGCGGGAGGCTCGCGTTATATACTACACATGTTCTCAATGATAAAAGGGACATATTATAGTCTTGGGAAACTAACAGACATCTGGAATGTTTTTTTGTTTTTTTTTTACAATGTAAAAGTGGGAGCTGAGGTGTTATAAGTAATGTTTTTTTTTTATATAGTTAAAGAGGCTCTTTTACTCATCATAAAGTCCTTTACAAATTCCGTACCTGCAAGGAAGAAAAGGAATACTTACCTCTCCTGCTGCCCGTACCGCCGAATATCCAAAGCGGAGTTATCCATGGATGAAGTATCCAACACTTCTGAGAGTTCTGGTCTCCTGGGTCCCCCTGCAGTGCTCACTGGCTCCACTCGTTCCACTACCACAGGAGTTGAACATTAAAGAAGTACTATGAGGTGAGGGAAAATCACTCAGCCTAATAATTAATCTGAGCCGACCTGTGACAATGAAACTGTCACAGGTCGGCTCAGTAGATCGGGAAGTGAGCGAACACATACCGTTGCCCGCTCACTTCTCGATCTATCCCTGCAGAGAGCCGTGACTGTCACTCACGGCTCCCTGCAGGAATTTTCCCCCCTCCCCTGTCCGATCCTCCAGTGCTTACTGGCGGAATGGGGAGCGGGGTGGGTACAGCTTGCTCTGCCTTTAGATAGCTGTCACTCACGCAGCTGGGTGGATCCAGACAGCATTGTCAGGATCCGCTCCGGCTGCGGCGTCTCAGTACATAGTGAGCTGTAGCTCGCGGTATACTGAGCTTAGGGTCGCGAAGGACAGTGTCAGCACCAATTCAGAGATGATTGGAGGATCTACAGCCGAGCGATACACACATAAGATACATTGTTGTTCATAGTTAAGGAACGTGAATGCTTTTGTAATACTTAACTTCTGATTTTAGTCTCAGTTGAAATGCCCTCACCACATACAGGACGTACTACATGGATCCTTTTACTGCTCCGATTTTATTGTTCTGAGCTCGTTTTTACTCCAGTCTTGTGAGTACCTGTCAGTACACTTTTGATGCCTGTTTATTGGAATAAACAAATCTGCACTAGGGAAGGCACCCCTTTTTTGCTTTTTTTAAATGCCCGATCACACCGAGGGGTTTTGTCACTCAAAGGTAAGCGCAACAAAACGTTCAAGACAGGGAATCCTGTTTATTTTTATGGCCCCTGTACACATCTGAGTGTTTTGTGACAAGCAGCAAAATGCCTGTCACTGGTAAAAGTACATGAGGTACTTTTTTGGCAGATTACAGCGCTTTATGGTTCCATCGACTACAATGGGAAGCTTTGTGTGACAAGACACTTAGGCGTGAACAGGGACATAGAAATTAATTGGATTCCTTGTCTTGAGCATTTTGGAGTGCTTACCTTTGAGTGAGAAATTGAAAGGCGTGAACGGAGCCTAAAGGATGTAGTAGAGATTTGCAGGACAGCGGGAAAAACCACTAAGTGCTGCAGTGGACCCGGAAGATTGACACTCCAAATATTATTATTATAATATATCGCCAACAGTTTGCGCAGCGCATTACAATATAAGGAAGACATTACAATCACAATACAAGTCAAGACAAGATGGTAAGGAGGGCCCTGCCCTATAGAGCTTACAATCTAAAAGGGAGGGGCAAGTGATACATGCTAAATAGGGACGGTCTCTAAAAAAAAAAGTGGGTGATTACTGAGTCGTGTTTCCTAGTGCGAGCAGCAGGAAAGGTAAGTGGACCTTTGCATCTTTGCAGGTACAGAGCTTTAAATGAGTCGTTTTAAAGGTGTCAGGGAACCAAGAAACCAGCCGGAGACTAAAAGTGTGAATAAAATCAGGAAGCCGGGAAGCGTGTTATGACTCACTGCCTGGTTCCGGTATCGGGCTAGGCATTGGGTACGATAACTCGCCCAAATACTCGGTATCGGCACTGATACTAGTATCGGTATCGGTGCATCCCTAGTTTTTACTACTAAAAGTGAAGCTAGCATAAAGAGCACCAAGCCACAAATGGTTTCAAATAAACTGTAATTGTTCATCAAATACAGTATATGAAAAAAGTGGCAAAACTTTGTTGGGGGTCTAAACTCCTTCATCAAGGCTACAAGTTTACAAATAAAAATTTTAAAATACAGCGTGTCAAGGAGAGATCTCTTTAAATTATGTTAAGCCGATGTGCATGAAATATTTTGTTTTAATGACTTCAATAAAGTAGTTTTCAATATGTACAGAGATAAAATATCTATATATAACATAATTAAAGTATTATCACTTATTGCCAGAAAATTAAAAACCTAATTAAAACATGAACTAAATATAAACTAAAAAGAAAACATAACAAATTATGTGAAAATCGTTGTTATATATTATTGAAATAGTTTAAACAAAAGATTTCATGCAAATTGTGCCCGGATACTCTAAATCTAAGTCACTTCTTGACACTATTTTTTTATGTTTTTTATTTGCATTCTTGTAGCCCCAATGTAGGGAGAATGTTCCCACAAAACACGTTCAGAGTTTATCTATTATTTGGTGAACAATTCAGATTTCCTTGGACTCATCCCTGGTTTGGCACGCTTCATGACTCTTCTGGATTCCACGGTCAGGGTAACATTTGACATGAGCAGCCTCACCAGGGTTTTAGAGCCATAGAAGTTGGTTTGATATTGTTGTATCAATATTGCACCACAGAGTATTGGAATACCAAGCATTTCTGATCCATATTCAGGTTGTTTTTGCTGTCCGTGTCCACATTGTGGAGATTTCCTCAATTTCCTATCCAAGTGGCATAACATGAGAGAAAATCCCTAAAAAAAAAAGCAAGTGTAGATTATACTGGCAACAGATGTTCTCGCTGGGAATTTCCTCACATTTCCTATCCTGTTGATAGTTGTGAATAGTGGGAATTCAGGTTGCATTTGGAACAGGAAGAGAACAACTTCCAAATGGAGATATTGCATAAAACCAACAATTTCAACAATCAGCTGCTAAAGCCTACTTTGAAAAGAACCAAGTCTATTCCTGCACCCCTCAAACTCCTGATAGTTTGGCACTTTTGGGGATTTTAATTCTCTTGTTTCTTCTAAATGTCTGATCAATATCTATAAACAATGTTACTTTGTATCTCTCTATCTCCCCTCTGATCAATGTTTATAAACAATGTTACTTTGTATCTCTCTATCTCCCTCTGATCAATGTTTATAAACAATGTTACTTTGTATCTCTCTATCTCCCTCTGATCAATGTTTATAAACAATGTTACTTTGTATCTCTCTATCTCCCTCTGATCAATGTTTATAAACAATGTTACTTTGTATCTCTCTATCTCCCCTCTGATCAATGTTTATAAACAATATTACTTTGTATCTCTCTATCTCCCCTCTGATCAATGTTTATAAACAATGTTACTTTGTATCTCTCTATCTCCCTCTGAACAATGTTTATAAACAATGTTACTTTGTATCTCGAGCAAGTGTGATGAGGTGAGCTGCAGAGGGGGCAAAAGGACAGGAACTACAACACACACCTTGTGATCTTAGAATAATTTTTTTGGCGCATGTGTACTATGCCCAGTATCTATAATTAGATATCGATGATTGACAAAGAAGCCAAACATGTTTCAAAAGTTTGAATCTTGACTAAGACTCTGCTGCTAAATATGTAAAGGTAAAAGTCCTGACTAAAAGCAAAAACCTCAGAATGGTTGCTATCCATAACCAAAACTTTCAGGGGGATTTAACTGGATATATTTAAACATTGGCAAGGTAAACCACCAAGAAAGTCTTGATAATTATAAAAAGGGGAGGGACGGTGGGAATGTTCCAGAGGGCTTGAAGTAGCTTCAGTTCATGCATCCCACCACCCTTGCACATACTTAAATGAACTTCCAGTAATCACCTCCAGAAAGCAACTCAACCTTTAGGTAGCCCCTTTTGCTGCATGAGTAACATTTGAAGTTTCGAAGGGCCATGCTGGAGAGGATCTATGCTGTAGAGGAGCTATGCTGGGGTAGAGCTATGCTGGGGTAGAGCTATGCTGGAATAGAGCTAGGCTGGAGAGGAGCTATGCTGGAAAGGAGCTAGGCTGGAGAGGAACTGTGCTGGAGAGGAGCTATGCTGGAGAGGAGCTGTGCTGGAGTAAAGCTATGCTGAAGTAGAGATATGCTGGAGAGGAACTATGCTGGATAGGAGCTGTGCTGGAGAGGAGCTGTGCTGGAGTAGAGCTGTGCTGGAGAGGAGCTGTGCTGGAGTAGAGCTATGCTGGAGAGGAGCTGTGCTGGAGTAAAGCTATGCTGAAGTAGAGCTATGCTGGAGAGGAACTATGCTGGAGAGGAGCTGTGCTGGAGAGAAGCTATGCTGGAGTAGAGCTATGCTGGAGTAGAGCTATGCTGGAGTAGAGCTATGCTGGAGAGGAACTATGCTGGAGAGGAGCTGTGCTGGAGAGGAGCTGTGCTGGAGAGAAGCTATGCTGGTGTAGAGCTATGCTGGAGTAGAGCTATGCTGGAGAGGAACTATGCTGGAGAGGAGCTGTGCTGGAGAGGAGCTGTGCTGGAGAGAAGCTATGCTGAAGTGGAGCTATGCTGGAGTAGAGCTATGCTGGAGTAGAGCTATGCTGGAGAGGAACTATGCTGGAGAGGAGCTGTGCTGGAGAGGAGCTGTGCTGGAGAGAAGCTATGCTGCAGTAGAGCTATGCTGGAGAGGAGCTATGCTGGAGAGGAGCTGTGCTGGAGAGGAGCTGTGCTGGAAAGCAGCTATGCCTGTAAGGAGCTATTCTGGAGCGCAGCTATGCAAGAGGGGAGTTATGTTAGAGAGCAGCTATGGTGAAGAGGAGATATGCTACAGAGGGGCTTTTCTGGAGAGCAGCTTTGCTAGAGAGGGGTTATGCTGGAGAGCAACTATGTTAGAATATGCAAGATTAAATAAATGGAAAAGGAGAAGAAGAAGATGGTGGATAGATGACATCTGGGAAATTAAAGGCAGCCGCGATGTAAAGCAGAACATTAACCTGCCAAAGACGAGGCAGAGTGGAAAGTGGCGGTGGAAGCCAGGTTCCAGGTTTAAAGTTCAGCATCGGTCACCAGTGGTCACGGTAGTGCTAATGGCAATGGTTGGAAGTGGAGTAGAAAACAATAATGATGCCACCCACCCTCTCTACCGTAATTCCAGCAGTCCTAGCTCTTCAAATGGCTCAAGGGGCCCTCCTCATTATCACAGCTCCCAAATCTTAGACATGAGCAAGGGCCGTGACTTGCAAGTATCCAGAGAGGGAGAAGAAGCACTTCTTGTCAGGAATCTGAAGCTTCTGACTCGGCAATGAGGAACGGTCTGTCCAACTGTCTAGTCACCGTGCTGTGCTGCTAATTATGGCCTGAGAGTGATATCTCTCCAGACAGAAGAAGCAAAGAATATATAAAATAACATTGTTGCGCTGGAAAGCCGGACACGCTTGTAAATAAATCCGAGCTGTTACATGTTCTTATTTATGCCAAAGTGTTTCTTAGGCAAAGAGATCTGCTTGTATATAGGCTAGGGATGTCCTGATGCCACTTTTTTAAGACCAAGTAAAAGTACTTCCCCTCAAGTGCTTGCCGATACCAATTACCGATACTTTTCTTAAAGGGACAGGTGACATTTTTTCTAAAACAACACAGACTAATGATTTTAGGGCAGCTTCTCACCAGAGCTAAATAAAGATGCCACCAGTAATGAATACATGCCCCCACACCAGAATGCATGTCCCCACACCAGAATGCATGTCCCCACACCAGAATGCATGTCCCCACCAGAATGCATGTCCGGTAACGGCCTTAAGATTCGGGGTCATTTTCACAAGTACAAGTACTCATGAAAATGGCTGGTATCGGCCCCGATATTATTCATAAATACTGACTATTGCTTATTCTGATTTCACTGCACACTGAGCTTCTCACAGTGTGCATTAGAAGCCGCAGTTAACCAGGCTGGAAGACATCCGGCATCATGTAGCTCTTTCCTCACCTGTGTGACTGTGCCTGGTCCTCCCATTTCATTCATTGGATTTCAGTTCTGTCAATCATGGAGGCTCAGCATCACATGTGGGCAGTACCTAGGGCGGTCTGCATACAAATGCAGCCTGCTTAGGAACACTCTCCAGGCTGATGTCCAGCCTTCAATTTTCATAACTCCATCCGAGAGCTAACCTGCTGTTTGCATCAGGGCTGAGGGCTCTTAAGAGGAGTAGTAAGGGAGGGTGCTGTGATGTTTACAGGAAGCTATGTACAGCACCCAGCCGGCCCCTCCCACCAGCCATGATCTGCCTGCATTGCATAGAGAAGTCCCAGTGATGTCATCACTGGGTCTAAACTAAGGTATGCTATGAAGACAGAAATGTTGATGAGTTGGGAGGGGAGGAACCAGGGACGGCAAAATATAAGCAGATTAAACTTCAATTTGAAATTATAACTTTATATCCTCTAAAAACGTTTGATCTGTTCATCTGTATAATAAATGGAGCTGGCTACGTATGAAATATTGTCAGAGTCATGTAACCAAAGGCGTTGGTCTCGTCCTGAGGTGTGACATCGCAGCTCATGAAGCCTCTTCCAGAGTTTCACAATCCCGGGAACTGAACGTTTCCGTCTTCCTCGCCATCAGACTTACCTGTTAATGTTTTCATTTTCACTGTATTCTTATGTAACCGCAGATGAACACAAATTAACTTTTACCTCCGAAGAACGAGACACCTGAACATTCTGCTGTTGGGACTGGAAAGAAAAAGAGTCTTTTTTTTTTTTCTTCTAGACTTCGTATTTAAAGGAGAACTCTACTCCAGGTTAAGTTCCTGTATAAATGGATGACGATGATCCGCAGTGCCTGATTGGGAGCTGCGGCAGTACATACAAGGACACTCTGTTCAAAACTGGAAATTAAACCTTCACATGAGGAGCAAAGCCCAGCCGCTGAGCAGGTTACTTTTCACCGAGGACCCATTTACATTTGTGTGGTGTCCAGGGCTGGATTTACTCTCTCTGCTGCCACAAGATGGGGTCCCTCAATGGAAAATGATAACCAGATGGCGGGGACGGCAGGGTTTTAATTTTTTTTTTCATTATTGTTTTAATTTTTTTTTTCATTATTGTTTTATTTTTTTTTAAATTTGTTTTAATTTTTATTTCTTTTTATTTTTTTCAATTTTTTTATTTATCTTATTATCTTTTACTTTTATTTTTAACTTTTTTAGCCCATTTTAATTTTACTATTTTAATTATTATTTCTTACTTAATTTATAATTTTTTACTTTTATTTATTGTCTATCTGCAGGTGTCTGTTCCAGGTTAGAGACTCAAAGTTCTGAGTTGTCACTAGGACAGCCGGGCAGCTAGCGCTTCCAGAAGGAGAGGCCATCAATGGCCCCCTCCATGCTACCCTCAAGACAGTTCCCCTTTAAGCACGCAGAGATCTGGCTTTGTAATACAACCAGTTGCGGAGACCCATCACTGACCCAGAAAAAGTATGTTGATTAGGATATTAACAGGAATTCCTCATTTGCAGGCTTGGTTCTGGTCAGAGACTTGGAGCTTTGAGGAGTCACTAGGACAGCCAGGCAGCTAGCGTTTCCAGGAGGAGAGATCAGCAATGGCCCCCTCCATGCTACCCTCAGGACAGTTACCCTTTAAGTATACAGATATCCGGCTTTGTAATACAACCAGTTGCGGAGACCCATCAATCACTGACCCGGAAAAAGTATGTTGCTTAGGAAATTGACAGGAATTCCTCATTTACAGGTTTGGTTTAGGTCAGAGACTTGAAGTTTTGAGGGGTCACTAGGAGAGCTGGGTAGCCAGCGTTTCCAGAAGGAGAGGTCAGCAATGGCCCCCCTCCATGCTACTCTCATGACAGTTCCCCTTTAAGCACACAGAGATCCGGCTTTCCATTACAACCGGTTGTGGAGACCCATCAATCGCCTCTGCCTTTTATCATAAGGCATTCGCAGGCCCTGATTGGCTGACGCTCATTTTTCATGCCGCTGATTGCAGACACACAAACACTTTTACGGCCCCCGCCGTCCGATCACTTATCAAACACTCCTTAGAATAGATTAGCATAATTGGGGGCAAGCTGCGCTCTGGAATGGAAGGAAGAATTAATTATTGCCCATCTTCCCGAATCCGTATTTGCACATTAAGTACAAGATGGTATTTGTCTCTACACGGCGGCTGCATTAGGCAGAAACAACGGCCTTTCCGCTCGCTGTCTTGTGCCGAACAGAAGGATAATGGCAACAAAGATGAATACGGCTGAAAACTGCTCTCCTAATGGTGTACCTGCGCCTCGGAGCCGGCTGGAGGGGGAAGATTTATACCGGACGGCTGGATTGTCTTATGTTAGAACAAACCAAGATGTAAGGAATGTTTGAAGACGTGTGTCTCTTTTCAGTGACAATGTTTATCCTGTTGACCCTCCCTCCTGGAGGTGTTGTCCATCATAGCAGTGGTCTGCCTTTAGAAGGATGGGTCTCAATGGGCTCAGTTGGGGCATGCAGGTGTGCTTTGAGCCAACATGTCACTTATACACCAATCAGCCATAACATTATGATTATCTGGTGACAATGGCACCTG
>NW_017307677.1:195333-195831 GCF_000935625.1 Nanorana parkeri | reverse complement strand
GGGGGGTATATTACAATGGAACCTGGAAGTGTGTGTGTGTGGGGGGTATATTACAATGGCACCTGGAAGTGTGTGTGTGTGGGGGGTATATTACAATGGCACCTGGAAGTGGGAGGATATATTAGGCAGCAAGTGAACATTTTGTGCCTGAAGATGTGTTTAAAGCACATGGGCAACTGTAAAGCAGTGGCGGACCTAATAACCAAAGGGCTCTGGTGCAAGATTTTATCTTGGGCTCCTGTTTTTCGGCGGTGGAATGTGTAACCGCCAATAGGTGAAGCACTCCAGCTCTTTCCAAGCTGTTCCAGGGCAGATCGGCATTGCAAATCGCAAGTGCAGGAGAACCGAACTACCCTAAAACAGCTGATTGGTCCTGAAATGTCACTTCTATCCGACTGCGATCTCACATTCCACCGCACTCACAAAGTCGCATAGAAGTGACATTTCAGGACCGATCAGCTGTTCCAGGGCAGATCGGTTCTCCTGCACATGCGATTT
>NW_017307677.1:180537-195289 GCF_000935625.1 Nanorana parkeri | reverse complement strand
CAGCCACTGGCGTAAAGATATCAGTGAGTTTGACAAGGGCCAAATTGGGATGACTAGATGACTGGGTCAGAGCATCTCCAAAACTGCAGCTCAAAACTGCAGCTCTTGTGGGATGTCTGCAGGGGTCGGGAGTTTGAGGTGATGACTTGGCCTTCAAGTTCGCCAGTTCTCAATCCAATTGATCATCTGAGGAATGTGCTGGAAAAACAATTCCGATCCATGGAGGCCGATCACCTCACAAATTACAGGATCTGACAGGATCTGAGAGCTTGGTGCAAAGATGTTGGCAGTGGACTCTTTTAGCAGAATAATGAGCCCTGCCACACTGCAAAAATGGTTCTGGAATGGTTTGAGGAACATAAAAACGAGTTTGAGGTGTTGATTGGCCTCCAAATTCTCCAGATGCAAATTCAATCTGTGGGATGTGCTAGAAAAACACTCAAAGTCTGATCCATGGAGGCCGATCACCTCACAAATTACAGGACTTAAAGGATCTGCTACTGACAGCTTGGATCCAGATACCACAGCACACCTTCAGAGGTCTAGCGGAGTCCATGCCTCAACAGGTCAGGAACCCAGATAAGAAGGATAATTTTCTACAAACTTGTGTCAGGGTGAAATTGTAATTTTTGTTAACTTGCTGCACACGTTCCCTGGCAAGTTGTAGTCGCAGCAGCACAAGTTCTAGGCGACACTTTTTGAATTTGTAGCAAATTTGCTCGGCAAGTCTACAGCAAGAGTCCTGTAGGTCTTAGCAAGAGTCCTGCAAGCTGGCTGGTCTGGAGACTTGCGATGCAAACTCGCTGTAATTATGCAACAAAATGGTGAAGCTCGGCAAGTCTGCAATAGTTTAGCAAGTCAATTTTCAAACTTGCAGCTCAATTGCTTGCTATCTGGGAAAAGGGGGACCTACCTAATATTAGATGGGTGGTCATAATTTTATGGCTGATTAGTGTCACTTTCACTAGGAGCTCGTAGAATTGGGTGACAATGCTGCTGCTGCATTATTGGATCAGCATTGTCACCCCATGACAGGAAGTCCCTGGGGAAAAGCTTTTGTTGGCAGGATCACCAGGTTTGTTTATAGTAAAAGCAAGTCATAATAAATTAAGTGCACAAAAAAAATCACAATATATTTAATTGGGTTTTACTTTGGGTTTAGATACAACATAACAGATACAGATTTAAAAGGAAGAGCAGCAAAGAGAAGGGAAACAACCATGGATTACAGTAAGGCGCACATTACAGTATTGTTTTATGTTAAAAAATCTGAGGGTTTAATGTCACTTTAACCTCTCCCTGCTGTGAGGCCTGTGCCACAGTATTGTCGCTATATCCTGTATCCGCAGCCTGTATCCGCAGCCTGTATCCTGTTCCTGCCTTGAACCCTGACTTGGACCTGTCTCCTGACCGTTACCCCTGAGGTCTCCTGATCAGTGGCTCCCCCTCTTGTTGTTCTGGTTGGTTTAGTGACAAAATTAGTAACTTGGCATATGCACTCTGGGGATACACTTTCCTTCTTCCCTTTAAGCTTCCTTTAGAGATACAAAGTATCTTCTCTGTGTGTTTAAATGTATCTATGGGAAGTGCCTGCAATGCAGCAGTGCAGCGCATGCAAGGCTCATGTGCTGCGCTCACCCCGAAGTCTCTGCCTGAGATTATACGGCATCGATCAGCTTTTCTTCCTCCGCTGTCAGGTCTTCCAGACAGTAGAGAGAAAGTTGTTTCCTGGGAAAACTTTCCCCATCATGTTGTCTCATAGCTTTTTCACCGCTCTAATCTCCGCTGAGACAATTCGGCTAAAAAGAAAAAATCAATGCGCGCAATGCTCACTTGAAAATATTCTCTCTTCATTGTTGACTGCTGAGAATTATTTCGGGAGGGTATGATCGGTGAAAATAAAATATGCCTTTGAAATTTCAGCGGCACGCACAGAGAGAGAAAAGAAGGGAGACATTTAGACCTGGAGGAGAAGATAAAGAGAATAGTTTAACACTGCTCAGCGCATTGACACCCCTGGTGCTCTGGGGGTAGGTGAACGGGATTCGAGCATGGAGCAGCTGGGAGTCTGAATCTTGCCTCTCCATCGTCTCCCAGCATCCCTTGCCAGGCAAGAAGCCATCATGTGCTTACATGTGCCACAAATATGTGGATCAGTCATCTTAAACTTAAAGAAGAGCTCTGGGCAAATGTGTAATATATTCCTAGACATCCCTTTAATGCTGAAGTTTAAAAGGAGAACTATGGGGTCAGGGCTTTTCCCCATAGTTCTCCTAAGGGTAACGGGAGGACACAAACTAGCGTCCTCCCGTCACCCTAGGCTCAGTATATAGAAAGCTACAGCTCGCGGTATACTGAGAAGCGGTAGGCGGGACGGATCCTGACAATACTGTCTGGATCCGCCCAGCTGCGTGAGTGACAGCTGGCTCTGCCTATCCAGAGGCAGAGCCAGCTGTACCCGCCCCCTCCCCCGTCCGATTCGTCAGTCAGCGCTGGAGAATGGGACAGGAGGCTGAATCCCTGCAGGGAGCCGTGAGTGACAGTCAAAACTCTCTGCAGGGATAGATCGAGAAGCCAGTGGAGGGATCGGCAGAGGGGGGGTTGCAGACACTGAACGGTTGGTTAGGTGAATGAGTCTAGCAGCTGCATTCATGATAGACTGAAGAGGGAATGCCTGTGTAGTGGAAGGCCAATGGGGAGGGAGTTGCAATAGTCAAGACGAGATATAACAAGCAAGTGGATGAGTTTACATCTGCAGATTTTAGTTTTTCCTAACAGCGTGGGTTGAGCAGATGAGACTGGATGGAATATTTCCAAGGCAGATTCTGCTGCAGATCAATAATTCAGAGGACTTGCAAGACTGGCTCATCCCAATCAATCGAGTCATTAGAGAAGACCTTCCACCTGGCTATCCAACACTCAGGTCAGCAGCTCCAAGATATGTTTCTGCAGGATATTAAAAAACACATACTTACCAGCCCACAAGGTCCAGCGCCATTTTCCCTGCACTCAAAGTATTTCCAGCATTTCTTTCTTCCATGCCGCCATCTTGGATTTTATAGCCAGTTGTCACTTCTGGATTTTCACAGCCGACCTCCTGCATGCTCGAGGTCGGCATACGGATGCGGATAGACTTACTGAAGCCTCCTGGAATGCATGGCATGGATTTACCAGGAGGCTGCTGGTGGCCGAGGGCTACGTAATCTTTGCCTAGTTGAGGAATGAGGAAGTGGGGAGGAGCACCGACGAAAATAATAATACAAAATGAACTTGCAATTATGTAACAGGAATGTGGGAAGAAGTAATGAGAGGAAATCAATTTATTGGTGAAAGTTTTCAGCTAATCGGGGATATCTGGGTTGTTGGAGTGAAAAGGTCCTGTCAGAACCACGTACCTTAGAAGAGTCTGAATTGACGAGGAAGGCCTCTCTTGCAGCTCAAGTGCAAGAACCCCTGGAGGTGGAACAGGTGCACTAGGACAGGAGGAGCACGATTGGCGGTAGCAGCCAAGACAAGCTGGATCTGTAACATTCGAGCAGTGAGGTACCAGGACAGTAGACAAGGCGTAGTCAGACACAGGCTGGATCAGCAACTTGCGGGCAGTGAAGTACAGAGCAGCAGACAGGAGCGTCGTCAGAAAACAAGCCGAGGTCGAGGGGAAGAGCAGCAGAGTAGATAGCCAAGCCGGGTAAAACAACGGGAAAATAGGGTCAGGATGCAGGGTTCAGGTTAGAGGAACAAGAAACAGCTGAAGACCAGTCAGCACTGGAGGTTGGAATGTCACAGCCTTAAAAAGTCCATTTAGCGCGAAAATCCGCAACACGCACCTGAACAAAACTATGCACACGCGCATTTGCGCGGATGCCCATGCAGAATTCCGAGCATAAGGGCCAAGCCTGGTTTCCTGACAAGTCCCATGTTGCAATCAGCTGTTATAGTCCCTTTTTATTGGGAACAATGTATCCTTTATTATTACTTTCACTTCTTTGTACAGTTACAGGCTGGTACCGGACCCTCTCCGTCCATCCTCTGCCAGCATCCCTTGTCTAACAGGTGTCAGACACATGGGATGAGTTAT
The DNA here is from genome assembly GCF_000935625.1 of Nanorana parkeri. Taxonomy (NCBI): domain Eukaryota; kingdom Metazoa; phylum Chordata; class Amphibia; order Anura; family Dicroglossidae; genus Nanorana; species Nanorana parkeri. The sequence goes on along the minus strand of NW_017307677.1, from coordinate 191,211 downwards.
CAACATGGTGACTGGACACGTCTCAGTTCTCACCAATCACCTTCTGAAGGTGGCTATTTTAAGGCTCTAAACTTAATAGTCAATTCATCTCCATGTCTAATCTTCTGCCATGTTCTCTCACCGTGGTATTACAATGTCTGCTCTACCTGACAGATGGATAAAGTTATGAGACGCAGGAATGGTGGACGTAGTTCTTGAAAAAATACGGCTCATAGACATTCACTGTCATTATCTGGTAGAAGTTTGTTCACCTTTTTTTTTTTAAACAGAAGGATAATGAAGCACTTTTTCTGACCCTAATTATGGACATCAGTTTAAACACAACAGGTTTGGGAATGTCTAATGGTGTTTCAAAGAGCACAAGGAGCAGCAGTGATGGGGGGCTATGGGGCGACCACAGAGGCGGACAGCGCTGACAGGTAAGAGATCTCAGACCATATACTCTCTATGGTGGGCTCTGCAGGGTCATTCTCCGGTGGGCTCTGCAAGTGGCATAACTAGCAATCACGGGGCCCCATACAAAATGTTGCTACCCCTGGTTCGCAGTATGGTCACCCACCAGCCAAACAGACCACAATTCACTAAAGGATGATCAGTGAAAATGATTGCCCAGCCCCAGACGTTTTTTTAGTTTTGGGTAAGGTGGGTTCTGGGCTGCTTTTGGCTTTTAAAACGTATGATGAATCCAAAATGTAGTTTTTCATTATGTTTGGTATATTGTGTCGCACTTCAATAAGTTTTCTTCAGCAACTTGTTTTCATGAATCTGTTGCAAAGTTTCTTACTAGGGATGAGCTTCAGGCTTTGGTCAACCATGAGTTTGACCCAAACCCAAGCTGTTCCTCAAACATGAAATGATTTGGCCAGTTTGCCTGCCCACTGAATGTCCGTCTGTGTCTTAGCAATCAATGATGGCCACCAGTCAATGGTTGACTAGTGGCTGAGACTCACAGTGCCATTGGTTGATAGAATGCAGATAGGCACACTATAACAACCTATGATGCTTTGGGGACTCTAGACTCTTAGCAACCAGTGGAGCTGTGTAGGCCACACAGTGTAATTGGTTGCTAGGATTCAGACAGGTGCACCATAACAAGTAAAGACACTATTAGAGCGCTAGCATGTTTACTACTAATGACACTGTGTGGGCCACAAAGCATCATTGGTTGCCAAGATGCTGGCAGCTCCATGGCATCATAAACCGATGACGCTAGCATCCCAATAACCAATGACACTGTGTGGGTCACACAGTGTCAATGGTTGCTATGATACAGAACTGAGCTCAGTTCTTATATTTCTAGCTGCATTGGTTGAAGGTCCATGTGAGCTGAACTAAGGCAATTTCCCTCATTGCTGCCCACCAATCAAACATTGATGGAAGAACAGTGAAAACTAATGCCCAACTCCAGACAAAATTCGTTTTGGTTAGTTTAGCCAAAATGAGGTTAGAGTTGCTTTTGGCTGTTAAAGTGTACGAAAAACCCAACATGTATTTTTCATTTGCCTCATGGCATCATTGGTATCATGTCTCATCGTAACAAGTTTTCTTTAGCAACTTGTTTTTCTGTTCCAAAGTTTGTTACCCGAGGATCCTGCCAGTAACAGCACTTCCTGTTGCAGGATGACAATGCTAAGCTCTTGCCTTTTAATCAGAGTTGTCAGCCTGCCATATGTGCTCATACAGTTGGCTGTTGGGTTGTTTATCAGTTCTACTGGCAGCTGTTTGTTTATACAGCCTCTTCTGCTCCCATTCCTTGGCCTGAAATCGATTATTATTACTATTATTATTCAGGATTTATATGGTGCCAAAGGTTTGCTCAGCGCTTTACAAAATAAATGGAGACAGTTACAATACAAGTGAGAGATGACACTCATAAATGAGTCATGGGTAGATGAGCCTAGGAGGAGCCTGGTCCACCCACTGCCTGGAAAACTATTATTCATATAAAATATTTGACACTTGCCTAATTAAAAAAATATATATTATTAAAGTAAAATTAAAAAAAATCAGCAGCTTTGACAAGCGCCAAATTGTGATGTTCCTACGACTGGGTCAGAACAAATGCAAAACTGCAGCTTTTGTGGAATGTTTCCGGTCTGCAGTGGTCAGAACAGACTAAAAGTGGTCCAAGGAAGGATAACCAGTAAACCAGCGACAAGGTCATGGGTGGCCAAGCCTCATTAATGCACGTGGGGAGCGATGGCTGGACCAATCCAATAGAAGAGCTACTGTAGCTGAAAATGCTGGTAAGGCTAATGCTGGTTCTGATAGAATGGTGTCTGAACACACAGAGCATCACAGTTTGTTGCACATGGGGCTGCATAGCCACATACTTGTCAGGAGCAATGGAAGAAGGTGGCCTGGTCTGATGAATCACATTTTTTTACATCATGTGGATGGCCGAGTGTGTGTGTCACCTACCTGGGGAAGAGATGACACCAGGATGTACTATGGGAAGGAGGCAGTGTGGTGCTGATGGAGGCAGTGTGGTGCATTGGGCAATGTTCTGCTGGGAAACCTCTGGTCCTGCCATTCATTTGGATATGATATGTACCACCACCAACCTAAACATTGTTGCTGACCAAGTGCCCCCCGTCATGGAAACGGTATTCCCTGATGTCAGTGGTCTCTTTCAGCAGGTTAATGCGCCCGGCCACACTGCAAAAATGGTTGAAGAATGGTTTGAGGAATACAACAATGAGTCTGAGGTGATGACTTGGCCTCCAAATTCTCCAGATATCAATCCAATCGATCATCTGTGGGATGTGCTAGAAAAACAAGTCCGATCCATGGAGGCCTAACCTCCCAACTCACAGGACTTGGAGGATCTGCTACAGACGGCTTGGTGCCAGATACCACAGCACACCATCAGAGGTCTAGTGGAGTCCATGCCTCAAAGGGTCAGGGTTGTTTTGGTGGCAAAAGGGGGACCTATTCAATAGTGTCATAGCTGATCAGTATATACATATAAAAAACCTAATAAATGTATATTAATAAATATATATATATATTCTAAATTAGGACCCGGAGACTGCCAGATGACCCCGCTCGGAGCGCCGCCCACCGGAGCAGCAGTGACGCGACGCTCGGCGAGGTAAGTAAGAAGACACCTGACGCTGACTCGAGTATAAGCCGAGGGGGGCACTTTTCAGCCAGAAAAATGGGCTGAAAATCTCGGCTTATACTCGAGTATATACGGTACATAAATATATACAACGTTAATTTTAGTACTGAACATACTGAATAAAACAGGAAAAAAAATATCATATTTTTAAATTTCTTTTAAATAAAAACTGATTTGAGGTTAGATTTATTTATTTATTTAACATATTTAGGTTGGTGTTATCACAGCCGGCCCCCAGTTGAAGGCACCATCATTTTCGTGTGCATGTAAAGACAGACACGGAGAGACTAAGCGGAGGGGCTACATGACTGGGGGGAGGAATAGTCCCGGGAGAAAGGGTTAAAAATAAAATGGGAATAGCTGCTCTTACCTGATTGGACGTGGGAGTCAGGTGTCCGGGAGGAGCCGCATGGGAAGGAACTGCAAGGGCTGAGGGACGTCCTCTTTCTGGAAATCGCCGAAGGAAGCAGGTTGTCCCACCCTCCCTCCCTGAATTTTGTGGTTATGGGGTTTGGGGGGATTTCTTTTGTCATGGCAGCTTGGCGGGTTAGGTGGTCTTTGGGGGGGTCTACAAAATCGGAGTTCATTACAAAAATGGGGGGCCCTCAGCTGGTATGGGTGCTTCCCCCTGTTGGTGTCCGGATTTGTAAAGGGCGGGGGCCTGGCCCCCTGGGAACCCAGAAGGAGTAAGTGTCCTCGAGCTGGTTGTGGTGCGGCTGGGGACATGGGTGGAGTGTTATGAGAGGCCTTTTTGGGCTGGCGGGCACCCAAAGACCCTCTTCTCAGGTCAACCATTGTTTAAAGTATTATCTTTGTATATTTGGTTTATTACTTTGGTTATTGTTAACGTTGTTTGTTTAATAAAAGGGACTGCTGTGGCCGTTAAAATCCATGTCGCGCAGTCCGTGTGTTTATTGGGGTTTCAACGAAGGGACGGAAAATTGACGAATCCATCAGTCATGTCATGGAATCCTATAGCCTCGGTGAAATACAGACAACAGCAATAGGAACCTGAGTTTGGTGTTGTTACCCTATCAAAGGAAGACCACAGAGCGATAAAAAACGGCAGCATCCGCAGGCATATATAAAAGATTTACTAACTTCAATTCAAAAAACACTTCACAAGGCAAAAATGAAGCTATTTCAAGAACATTTGTTTTTTGTGGACTGGCACTCACTTTAATGCAGTACAGTCTAGTAAACTAATCCAGAAAATACAAATGGAAAAGATTGTTTCGGCCAAGCATTCTTATAGATCAGACCCCCCTCATCCTCTCCCCATTCATTCATTTTGAACTCGAATCTGAAAAAAAAAAAGTGAACTAATTTGGGAGGCTGCGTTGGGTGTTTTAAAGTTCAGCTGACAATATAAACTCTTTTGTGACATTTATTTCAATTACGGTTTATTGATTCCATCAGACAACATCAACCTAATATTCCCAGAACTGTTTCATGATGTATTCATTTCCTGCAGACGCAGGGCCAGTTACTCGGCATAATTGACATTTCGGATGTATTATTTTGTATGAAAATGTGGCGGCGCAGAAAAACGAGACTTTGGCTGACAAGTAGAGAAAAATGATGAAAAGACACTTTTGACAAGCAGCTAAACAGCAATGGGAGATAATTTCTTTTATTAATGTCATCATATATTTATAAGTTACTACCAGGCGCATTCATCGGAACATCGGCGCGCGGGGGGCCCGGCCTAAAGCCGTGTAAGGGGCCTCAAAATTTCTGATGGCTGCCCTGGTGGTGGGAGAGGTTTGAGAAGGGTCTGACGGAGGAAAGACCGATCTTGTATACAGCTGCGAGTGATCATCATACATTATTGCTTATCTGTTCTTATCATTGGGGCACAGTCAAATCATTTCCACTCACTTCCTGTCCTGGTAGCACTGCAAGAAGGAACAGGAAATCTACACTATAAACCGGGTGTTGGCAAACTCACTGCGGGCTCACAATGCTATTTGCGCTGGTACCCGCTGCCATTGGCTGTCAATGATAGCTCACTAGTCTGTTAATTACAAAGCACCCCCCTTCCTGACATTCCTGAAAGCCTGTCATCATCTGAGGATGTTGGCGTGCTGTGTGGAGAAAGTCTGTCCGCACAGACACCCTAAGGTCTGCAGCGCATGCACTGGGGCTGCTCTGAAGTCTGAAGTCCATGCATTGGGGCTGCTCTGAAGTCTGAAGTCCATGCATTAGGTCTGATTTGAGGTCTGAAGTCCATGCATGGGTGCTGATCTGCAGTATGAAGTGCATGCATTTGGGGCTGATCTGAGGCCTGACGTGCATGCACATGGGGCTGATCTGAGGTCTTAAGTCCATGCATTGGTGCTGATCTGCAGTATGAAGTGCATGCATCAGGGCTGATCTGAGGTCTGAAGCTCATGTATTAGAGCTGATCTGAGGTCTGAAGCTCATGTATTAGAGCTGATCTGAGGTCTGAAGCTCATGTATTGGGGCTGATCTGAGGTCTGAAGCTCATGTATTAGAGCTGATCTGAGGTCTGAAGCCCATGCATTGGGGCTGATCTGAGGTCTGAAGTCCATGTATTGGGGCTGATCTGAGGTCTGAAGTCCATGTATCGGGGCTGATCTGAGGTCTGAAGCTCATGTATTAGAGCTGATCTGAGGTCTGAAGTCCATGCATTGGGGCTGATCTGAGGTCTAAAGTTCATGCATTGGGGCTGATCTGAGGTCTGAAGTCCATGCATTGGGGCTGATTGAGATCTAAAGTTCATGCATCAGGGCTGATCTGAGGTGTGAAGTCCATTACTATTATTATTATACAGGATTTAAATAGGGCCAACAATTTGCGCAGCGCTTTACAAAATAGGTGCATTGGGGCTGATCTGAGGTCTGAAGTCCATGCATTTAGACTAATCTGGGGTTTGAGGTTTATACAATGGAGTTTATCTAATGTGATGTGCATGCATTGGGGCTTATTTAAAGTCTAAAAGCATGCAATGGAGCTGATCTGAGGACTGAATTGGATGCATTGGAGCTGACCGTGTTTTCTTGTGCCATGATGACGCACACGCAAAGGATCGGTTCATGACACCCTGCACTTAGAGGAAGTGGGTTACCAGAAACTGGGCACCCTTCAACCTGGAATAGGACACATGCTTTCCAGCTCCCTAGTCAACTCCTCCCATACTCGCCTCCAGGACTTCTCTAGAGTCTCTCCCATCCTCTGGAACTCTTTACCCCAACCTGTCCGTCTATCTCCCACCCTGACTGTCTTTAGACGTTCCCTGGAGACTCTTCTCTTCAGGGAAGCCGATCCCACCTCAACCTAACCACTGAACCATCATCACATTCTCAAACAATTCATCCCCACACAGCTCCCTCCTCATGTATCACTGGCCCCTCCTCTTTCAGATTGTAAGCCCTCAGGGGCAGGGCCCTCCTTACCATCTTGTCTTGAATTGTATTGTAATTGTAATGTCTTCCTTACATTGTAAAGCGCTGCGCAAACTGTTGGCGCTCTATAAATACTATGTAATAATAATAATAATAATAATAACCACAAAATGGATCTGTGTGCGGACAGCGCCGGAGAACAGGTGAGGATTTTTTTATTTTAGTAAATGCTGATCTAATGATTCCTTTAATAAAAATACAAAACCGAGCTTTAGGATACTTGAATGATTGTGCAAAGTACTGCATGTGTGCATTTTTCACCTACACCCATCGTTTCAATATCCTCTGGCACTCTCATATATTTTCATTGAGAAAGTCTTTTATATTTATGAAAAGATTGTTCCTATGAAGCTCTTTATGACCAAGGGGTCAATTCCAGTTGCAGAGCTGACATTGCTAGATTTCTGGCGCTCTCTGCGGAGCTGTGGAGATTTGCTGCTGAAGGTGGTTAGACTGCGGTTTCATGTTTAACCGCACATTAGCAGCCCTTCTGACTATGCAGTGTCCTAATGCGCATGCGTTATTGCAATGCGTTATAGCATGTTAAGACGCACTGCATGAAGTCAGCTCATTCATTCCAAATGCACTGTCAGCGCATGTCTGCATGGCATGGCACGTGAATTATGGTGTGCTACAATACGGGTGCATTGCTACTTACTTTAATAGTGCTTTGTGGTGCCATTCAGACTATACACTGAATGTCATTGCAGCACATCCCATCAAGGTCTATGCCTTACCATGTGCTGCTGTTTTATCGCACATCACTGCAATGCAAACATGTGAATGACTTACTCTTTGTTTGTGAATGATGTCTGCAGGAGGTTGAGTCCACTGTGAAGAATAGCGGGGAAATTGTGTTGCCGACTCCCCCAGCGCTGGCATTTAAGGGAAAGGCATTAGTGTTAGGAAACCAGGACCAGTCCGTGCGTTCGGGGTTCTGCAGGAGCACATGCACATGTACGCGTATGTTGGCATAGTGTGGCTCATAGAACTGTGCACATCCATGCGCATAGGCATGTACGCATCTGTACATGCATTTCATGACGTGCACGCAAATGAGCACACATGCCTGTTTTGGATGTTGGCGCCAAATAGTCCATTGAAGACTGTGATGTCTTAGCCTCCAACGCTGATTGGTCTTCAGCTGTTCCCTGCGCCTGCATCCTGCATCTCGACCTCAGCTCCTCTAACCGACCCAGCTTGTTTGACCTTCCTTCTGCTCTCCTTGATTCCTTGACCTCAGCTCGGCTCTAACCACGTTCCTGTTTGCTGCTTTGTACTTCGCTGCTCGCAAGTTGCTGACCAGGCCTCCACCCGACTATGTCTTGCCAGCTGTTCCTTCACCTTGCTGCCTGACTGTTGCTAACCTGGCTTGTCTTGGACTTTGCTACCTACCGGCACTCATGCTACTCTCGTCCTTGCACACCTGTTCCACTCCCAGGAGTTCTCCAAATGGAGCTGCAAGAGAGGCCTCCCTCATCAACTTAAAGGGGAACTATGGGGTTAAGGCTTTTCCCCATAGTTCTCCTTAGGGTAACGGAAGGACACAAACTAGCGTCCTCCAGTCACCCTAGGCTCTGTATATAGGGAGCTGCTGCTCGCGGTATACTGAGACGCCGCAGCTGAAGCGGATCCCGACAATTGTGCTGGGATCCGCCCAGCTGCATGACTGACAGCTGGCTCTGCCTATCTAGAGGCAGAGCCAGCTGTACCCGCCCCCTCCCTTGTCCGTTCCGCCAGTCAGCGCTGGTGGATCGGAGCGGGGAGGGGGGAATCCAGCCCCTCCCCTGTCACGGCAGAGAGCCATGACAGGATCGAGAGGTGAGCGAACGCCGGTATGTGTTCGCTCACCTCCCGATCTACTGAGCCGACCTGGGACAGTCTCATTGTCACATCGGGGAAATTGTGTTGCCGACTCCCCCAGCGCTGGCATTTAAGGGAAAGGCATTAGTGTTAGGAAACCAGGACCAGTCCGTGCGTTCGGGGTTCTGCAGGAGCACATGCACATGTACGCGTATGTTGGCATAGTGTGGCTCATAGAACTGTGCACATCCATGCGCATAGGCATGTACGCATCTGTACATGCATTTCATGACGTGCACGCAAATGAGCACACATGCCTGTTTTGGATGTTGGCGCCAAATAGTCCATTGAAGACTGTGATGTCTTAGCCTCCAACGCTGATTGGTCTTCAGCTGTTCCCTGCGCCTGCATCCTGCATCTCGACCTCAGCTCCTCTAACCGACCCAGCTTGTTTGACCTTCCTTCTGCTCTCCTTGATTCCTTGACCTCAGCTCGGCTCTAACCACGTTCCTGTTTGCTGCTTTGTACTTCGCTGCTCGCAAGTTGCTGACCAGGCCTCCACCCGACTATGTCTTGCCAGCTGTTCCTTCACCTTGCTGCCTGACTGTTGCTAACCTGGCTTGTCTTGGACTTTGCTACCTACCGGCACTCATGCTACTCTCGTCCTTGCACACCTGTTCCACTCCCAGGAGTTCTCCAAATGGAGCTGCAAGAGAGGCCTCCCTCATCAACTTAAAGGGGAACTATGGGGTTAAGGCTTTTCCCCATAGTTCTCCTTAGGGTAACGGAAGGACACAAACTAGCGTCCTCCAGTCACCCTAGGCTCTGTATATAGGGAGCTGCTGCTCGCGGTATACTGAGACGCCGCAGCTGAAGCGGATCCCGACAATTGTGCTGGGATCCGCCCAGCTGCATGACTGACAGCTGGCTCTGCCTATCTAGAGGCAGAGCCAGCTGTACCCGCCCCCTCCCTTGTCCGTTCCGCCAGTCAGCGCTGGTGGATCGGAGCGGGGAGGGGGGAATCCAGCCCCTCCCCTGTCACGGCAGAGAGCCATGACAGGATCGAGAGGTGAGCGAACGCCGGTATGTGTTCGCTCACCTCCCGATCTACTGAGCCGACCTGGGACAGTCTCATTGTCACAGGTCGGCTAGAACTATGAGGTGAGTGAAAACCACCCCCCCCTCATAGTTCTCCTTTAAAACTCCCTTAAGGTACCTACGTGGTTGTGACAATTAGTGACCGGACTGTGCTTTCTTATCTTCCATTTTCTGTTTCCCCATTGAGCCCCAATGAGCCTCAGCCCACAGTGTCTGCAGGTTTTTCATAGACATGAGATCACTGAAAATGGCCATATTCAGAACCTACTGCCACCTACAGTGTTTGAGTCTGTAAGATGCAGGTGGGAGGCCCTGGAACAGAAATTAATGTGTGATGACACGGTGAGTCGATACTATCATACTAGCAGAATGGTTAGGTAGCCCTCTAACACAAGGTGAGCGCTGGAAGATGTAGGAAAAATAGCAGTGCCGCACACAAAGCTTGAGGAGTCCAAAAACATCCGTAGAAATCTAAAGACAACGTGTTAATGTGTTATGGGAGTCTATTAAGTTCAACAGGTTATGCTTTAGCAGTTACTACATAACTAGCTACTGAAGCATGCTTCGGGATTTAAAGAGCCAGTTTATTCCTGAGTTTAGGTAACCTTCTATTAAGCGAACATGTCCAACATCCCATTCAAACCAGCAGCTTGAACCCAGATCAAGAGGAAACTTCCTAGCCACTGAAACCTGTTGTTTGGACTTCTATGATGAAATACATTTTATTGGATACCTAAATCTTTTCTGTAGTTCTCTTGTTTTGCCTATAACTGCCTGCAGTGTGTGGCCACCCATAGAGCTTGCATAGATAGAAGACTCAGTGCACCAAAGCCAACGTTGTTGAAGTCGTGTTTGGAACAATTAAAGGAGAACTATGAGATGAGGGATTTCCACTCATCCTCATAGTTCTAGCCGACCTGTGACAATGAGACTGTCACAGGTCGGCTCAGTAGATCGGGAGGTGAGCGAACACATACCAGGTTCGTTATACTGAGCTTAGGGTGACGGGAGGACGCTAGTTTGTGTCCTCCCGTTACCCTAAGGAGAACTATGGGGAAAAACACTGACCCCCATAGTTCTCCTTTAAACCGACTGAAAGTTTCCCTTACAAAAGAAAACATTCTAAGATGTGCAGTTAATTTACCTTCAGACATTTTTTGTTCTATGAGATAACCTTGGAAAAAGAGAATGCTGGGTTAAACCTAACCCCCCCCCCCCCTT
>NW_017307677.1:179226-180407 GCF_000935625.1 Nanorana parkeri | reverse complement strand
GTACGAGGAACCCAACACTTCTGCAATGCAAAATGTGGCGATAACATTGTCCTGGGCTCGGAAACACAGCCTTTTAAGCCACATTGTTTGTACACACAATGTATTCACTTGTGACACTGAGGTTCTCTGGAAGACAATCAGACTCAGCAGAGCTTTGAAAAGATTTTTTTTGTTTCCAAAACAGGAACAACAAAAAAAAGTTCTACTCACCGGCAAAAAACTAAAAGATTACGCCAAACATAAGATCAAATGTGACTCTGCGATTGTGTTTTGTCAGTAGACAATAAAATACTTTGGCTTCCGTGAGTTGCACGGTGCACATGTGTCCACCAGACCGGAGTAAGTAGCGATATTTCCTTTTTCAACAGAGATTGTGGATACATTCAGCAATTTGAATACAATTTCAGACACTTTCAACAAGCTTCCAATTCCGCAAACGGCCAAACGGGTGAATGCAAACAGCCACCAAGGGTTTCTGTTGACCCTGTGAAAATCGTGTAATGCATTGGGTGTTAATGCTGTTAAAACGTTTGGCTGTTTTTTATATTAAAATTAGTTGAAAATGAGTAAGTATAGCTAGTAAAATGTTCTCATTCATCCAGGTCATGGTATATATACTGCATTGCCAAAAGTATTGGGACACCCCTCCAAATCATTGGATTCAGGGGTTCTGTGACATTTCCTTGCTACTAAATATTTTGCGGTCACCTGTTGCTGGTATTATAACAAAGTGGAATCAACTGGGAACAACAGCAACTCAGCCAGGAAGTGGTCGGCCACGTCACATGACAGAGCGGGGTCAGCGCATGCTGAAGCGCACAGTGCGCAGAAGTCACCAACTGTCTGCAGAGTCAATAGCTACAGACCTCCAAACTTCGTGTGGCCTTCAGATTGGCACAACAACAGTGCGTAGAGAGCTTCATGAAATGGGTTTCCATGGCCGAGCAGCTGCATCCAAGCCTTACATCACCAAGTGCAATGCAAAGCGTGGGATGCCGTGGTGTAAAGAGCGCCGCCACTGGACTCTAGAGAAGTGGAGACGTGTTCTCTGGAGTGACCAATCACACTTCTCTGTCTGGCAATCCCATGGACGTGTCTGGGTTTGGTGGTTGCCAGGAGAACGGTACTTGCCTGACTGCATTGTGCTAAGTGTAAAGTTTGGTGGAGGGGGGATTATGGTG
>NW_017307677.1:168085-178713 GCF_000935625.1 Nanorana parkeri | reverse complement strand
TTTTTTTATTTCCTTTGTGTACGAGGAACCCAACACTTCTGCAATGCAAAATGTGGCGATAACATTGTCCTGGGCTCGGAAACACAGCCTTTTAAGCCACATTGTTTGTACACACAATGTATTCACTTGTGACACTGAGGTTCTCTGGAAGACAATCAGACTCAGCAGAGCTTTGAAAAGATTTTTTTTGTTTCCAAAACAGGAACAACAAAAAAAAGTTCTACTCACCGGCAAAAAACTAAAAGATTACGCCAAACATAAGATCAAATGTGACTCTGCGATTGTGTTTTGTCAGTAGACAATAAAATACTTTGGCTTCCGTGAGTTGCACGGTGCACATGTGTCCACCAGACCGGAGTAAGTAGCGATATTTCCTTTTTCAACAGAGATTGTGGATACATTCAGCAATTTGAATACAATTTCAGACACTTTCAACAAGCTTCCAATTCCGCAAACGGCCAAACGGGTGAATGCAAACAGCCACCAAGGGTTTCTGTTGACCCTGTGAAAATCGTGTAATGCATTGGGTGTTAATGCTGTTAAAACGTTTGGCTGTTTTTTATATTAAAATTAGTTGAAAATGAGTAAGTATAGCTAGTAAAATGTTCTCATTCATCCAGGTCATGGTATATATACTGCATTGCCAAAAGTATTGGGACACCCCTCCAAATCATTGGATTCAGGGGTTCTGTGACATTTCCTTGCTACTAAATATTTTGCGGTCACCTGTTGCTGGTATTATAACAAAGTGGAATCAACTGGGAACAACAGCAACTCAGCCAGGAAGTGGTCGGCCACGTCACATGACAGAGCGGGGTCAGCGCATGCTGAAGCGCACAGTGCGCAGAAGTCACCAACTGTCTGCAGAGTCAATAGCTACAGACCTCCAAACTTCGTGTGGCCTTCAGATTGGCACAACAACAGTGCGTAGAGAGCTTCATGAAATGGGTTTCCATGGCCGAGCAGCTGCATCCAAGCCTTACATCACCAAGTGCAATGCAAAGCGTGGGATGCCGTGGTGTAAAGAGCGCCGCCACTGGACTCTAGAGAAGTGGAGACGTGTTCTCTGGAGTGACCAATCACACTTCTCTGTCTGGCAATCCCATGGACGTGTCTGGGTTTGGTGGTTGCCAGGAGAACGGTACTTGCCTGACTGCATTGTGCTAAGTGTAAAGTTTGGTGGAGGGGGGATTATGGTGGGGGGTACCTGACCCCACAAATGGTCCAACATTCCCATAGACACACTTCTAAACCTTGTGGACGCCTTCTCAGAAGAGTTGAAGCTGTTATAGCGGCAAAGGGCGGGCCAACCATATATATTGAACACTATGGACTAAGACTGGGATGCCATTAAAGTGCGTGTAAAGGCGTCCCAATACTTTTGGCAATATAGTGTATGTAAAATAAATCAAGGCAACTGAATTTGCTGTATATTTATTGAATGTACATCAACTAAAATTAGACGGGGCTTTTAAGGTGGCTTCTGAGGAATGCAGAGGGATATAGCTAAACATAATATCAAATAGGGCATATGTATAGTAAAATTCACTTTTATTACAATTGATTCATGATCGACATACAAATGAATGAAAGACATCATCTCCACTCATCTTACCAATACATAAAAACAATGGTAGATGTACACAGCATAAAACCTGGAACCCTTACAGATATATGACATGCATGTTGTCACTAAATCCATAACTTTATCATCAGTTTCCTTATAACAATGTCTTTGAACAATTACATAGTTTCATATATATTGATAAACCATCCATAATTCTGTACTTTGTCCAGCCTTTTACGCGTTTCGCCGAAGCTTCACCAGGAAGTTTTGGAGGTAACATGAATAAAAACCATCTTAAAATGGTTCTGTTAGTGAGTAGATCCATATTTACGGGGAGCTTCTCCATTCAGCCAAGAAACAAAGAAGGCGGGAGAGTATAGGAGCGGCAGGGCTGGGGAACCACATGCCTGTCCTTACGTACCTTCTGAATATATTGAGACTCCTCAGACATCCAGGGTCCAGTTTTCCTCACCCCAGCCGTCCAAGTCTCCCCCCCATCTTGCTGGGTTCCCACTGCACAACACACATGCTGTCCGACCTTATCGGCGTGTGGCGTATGTAGCCGGGGCGGTATATTTCTTGAAGACATTTCACTGGTCATCCAACTAGCTTTCTCAATTCAGAATTGGTCGGGTGACCAATGACACGTCTTCAAGAAAAACACATCAAGTCCAGTTGCCTTGATTTATTATTTAAAGACATAGCTAGTAGCGGCTGGTTATATTTAACAGGACTTGTTATATAATGTTGGAGGCTTTCCATGGCTTATCCAAATTGTTTCTTCAGTTCTAGTGAGGAACATATTCCAAAACTTACATGCAAACAGGTAACTTAGTTACCTCAATCCATTCCCCAATATAATGTGTCAAGACAGCTGTTTACTGTTCATGAACAGACTGAGAGGTGTGAAAATGTGTGGAAACACCGTCTCATAATTACATAATCCCATGCGTGTTGTGTAAGATGGGCCCGGCGGGTGTTAATCCTTCAATTTACATGGTTGAAGGTGTGAACTGTTGTCAAATTACCAGGATAGAGATGTCAAAACAGTGTTTTGTGTGCATGACAGATGGCACGGAGTTCCCACACCCCAGGACGTTTGTTCCAGTTTGGCCCCTTTCACGCTTTTGAGAAAGTGTTGTCCAAATGTTCACCTCACTGTCCTCGAAAAGACTGTCCCAAGATGTAGGAAAAGTCCTGACCACCAGAGTTCATCCTTCTATATCGGCCCATCTGTTTGCTGCATCTGCATCTGAAGTTGCATTGTTTCGGCACGGCACAAGTTTTTGCACTCATTACACTGCACTGCAAATACCAAGTCAATGCAACATTACAGAATAAGCCCAGTAACCACTAATGGCTATACCATGGCTAATGGCTGAGAACCTTCACAGACACTCTCTGAGTGGATGGCATAAGGCAGGGGTAGCCAAACTCAGGCCCTTCCAGCTGTGGTGGAACTACAAATCTCATGAGGTGTTGCAAGATTCTCACAGCCACAGACATGGCTCCCGGAGAGAGATGCATCATGGGATTTGTAGTTTCACCACAGCTGGAGGGCCGGAGTATAAGGGCTCATGCCAATGGTTGTTGTTTTCCTATGTTTGACATGTGTTTGAAACCTGCATCAGACGCAGGACAGCAAACTCCCATTGATTTTTGATTGAGCTGTACAAATGGCAGTTCAGGAGCTGTGCTTGACCTGTGTTGCGTAGTGATGCATTTCTTCGGACATAGCAATTTTACTGAGATGCCTTTGAACTGCTGGTACACCAGGTCAAACATACGGGTCTATTCACTAAGCTGCCGAGGGCAGCCGAGTGAACAACCGACCCCAAGTGAAGTGAGCCGAACACTGTTCGGCTATCCACTTCAGGCTGGTACGGCTAATTTCAGCCGTACATCGGCTTGCTTCACATAGCTTCGGGTCGGCCGAACATGCTCAGCAAAAAAAAAATGGAAGCAGTATGCACTGCTATATCAATCCATCATGAATGCTGCTGCTAGACTCATTCACCTAACCAACCGCTCAGTGTCTGCAACCCCCCTCTGCCAATCCCTCCACTGGCCTCCAATAGCCCAAAGGATAAAATTCAAAATATTAACAATCACTTACAAAACCATCCACAACTCCGCCCCCGGCTATATCTCCAACCTCGTCTCAAAGTATCGTCCTAACCGCCCCCTCCGCTCTTCCAATGACCCCCTGCTTTCCAGCTCCCTCGTCAACTCCTCCCATGCTTTCCTCCGGGACTTCTCTAGAGTCTCCCCCATCCTCTGGAACTCTTTACCCCAACCTGCCCGTCTCTATCTCCCACTCTGACTGCCTTTAGGCGATCCCTTAAGACTCATCTCTTCAGGGAAGCCTATCCCACCTCAACCTAACCACTCAACCATTCTTAACCAATTCATCCCCACGCAACTCATGTATCACTGGCCCCTCCCCTTTTAGATTGTAAGCTCTCAGGGGCAGGGCCCTCCTTACCATCTTGTCTTGAATTGTATTGTGACTGTAATGTCTTCCTTATATTATAAAGCGCTGTGCAAACAGTTGGCGCTATATAAATCCTGAATAATAATAATAATACTAATAATACTTCTCATTGATGATAAACATATAGGTAAAGTTTGAGTGGCTAGTAGAAGCTTCTAGCTAAATTAACCTTTTCTATGCTAAAAAAAAAAGAAAAACACCTACAAAGGGAAATTGGACTGAGTTGATTATTGCAGCTCTGCCATTACATAACCTAAATTACGGAAGCTGGAGCTATCTGGCTACATTGTAAAACATATTTTCCCAGCTTAATCCTTAGGATGACAACATGTGTTATTTTCCAACGTAAGTGCAAGCAAACAGATCAATCTGCAACACAGATGGAACTTTAGGGGGGTATAATGAAGTTAAGGTGGTTGCTAGATGGGGGGAGTTAATGAGTGGAGAAACATATTATTAATGTTTGGTTGTATATAATTAGTCACATTTTTGGAACGTTACAGAATGTGGAGCCGTTATTTGCAGAACGTTCATCCATCAGGCCGGCTCAGGTGTAAAGAAGAGGCTTTGCTATGAAATTTTAAAGTAGAACAACCATTATATTTGGATTTTCCCATCTGTTAGAATATTCATGGGGCCACACTTGTTATTTTAAATCTGGCCTGACCTCAATATTAGTGACTAGTGGACGGCGGCCGGCTGAAATTAAGGAGCCCACTACAATATGAGTCCCTGCCACCTCATTAAATGCGCAATGCAGTTTAAAAATTGCAAGCATACAGCCTTGCTGGGCAGCAAAGAGGACCTGTCTTCTCTGTTTCTACTTGAAAAATAGACCTCACATTTGCATATATACTGTAAACCAAAGATAATTATCTTTGATGTAGCTTCTACATAGGAGGGCTTTCCTAATCTTTTCTAATCGTGAAGTCAGTTCCAGTGTTGTAAACCTGCATCTCGATATCCCTCTGAACATGCAGTACCTCTGGCCAGTATATTACCAATAAGGAGAGGCTCACTGCAGCAAACCAGAGGGGCAGACCTAGGGGTGTCTGAAATGATACCTCAAGATTTGAGCAGACTTCTGAAGAAAGAAAAGAGCCATTGGATTCCTGGAGATGTTCTTTACACAAACCGAATAAAAAACTCTCCCAGTGCTGCTATGGCTGCAACATCTTCATTTTTATGCCAATTTCCCTTCAACCACTTGAAGGTCTTGGCTTTATAGGGACCCAAAAAAGTCACCTATATACCTTGAGGTGCCTCCTATGTCCATGGGATTTACCCCACTGCAGCCAAATCAAAGGGATCAGCTAAATTTTTTTCTTATTGACCCCCTTTTATGACCACAAGGCGTAGACAGCAAGATTTACAGGGTCTTCCCCTTACTTCCTGTCCTCGCGACAGTGGTTTTATCAGACAGGAAGTCAGGGATCCTCATGTGTAACCAAAACCCCAGGGAAGACCCAAAACTGTCACCTATATACCTTGGCGTAGATACTGATTTAATCTATTTTAATTATGTTATGCAACATATTTTGTATCAACATATATTTTATCTATATGGAGCTTGAAAGGCCCCCTTTTATATTGCTCTGTCCATGTCCTGCCCATGTGCAACCTTCTCATGTTTTGCTAGTTTTAAACTGATCTGAATGGCTGCTGATGTTGTAATATATATATAGTATTTTTTTCAGTATGCTTTTTATTCATGTATATGTACTTTTATCTGTTGCCACCAAACCACTACATCCATTGTTCACAGCAAGTTATCACATTGAAAGGAAGGGAATTGAGTGTGCGGCCCCACCTTACTGAACCATACCAGGCCACATGCCTGTGAACATTGGTAGGTTAGCTTGAAAGAGAGAGGGAGGCAGTAAAGTATGGCGTTCCCCTAAAATTTCAACCAGGCCTTTTTCCAGACGTCCCGTCTGAAGGGACTAGTGAAAGGAAGGGCAGTGAGTGTGCACCACCACCTCTCCTCCGGAACGACAGCAGGACACATGCCTTCTTAATATTGGGTGCTGTGCCTTGCAAGGGAGGGCAGTAACTCCCCCGTGTCCTTTCAAGCCGCCTTGTCCTCATGTTGAGGGGACACGGAGGCCACCCTATATCTGGTGCCCAAGGGGATGTGGGGTTTTGAGGGGGAATTATTGGAATCTGGAAGCTCCCATTAAAATCAGTGGCCCCCAGATATCCTCTCCAGTAAACGTTTTGGCTGTACATTTGATTCCGGCTCATTTCTATGTTTGAAGCAGGGATTCCTGATCTACCCAGCTGATAATATATGTCCATTATGGCTGACTGCGCGAAGTGATCCCCTCTGCGGGATGAGGAGACATCAGTGACATTGTGTATGTGGTGTATATGTGGCCACACATGAGTAACATGAAATACATGACAAGCACAATACGGTGAGGTGTTGATAGATGATCTCCCTGCAGACAGATCCATTATCAACTCCCCGTATCCGGCGGAATGTGAGAACACTTTGGCATCTTGCCAATCACGTATTTTTATTTTTCCCAGACACGGCTGAACTTTTTACATGCCGAAGGCCTCGGACACCTGATGTTTGCACTTCCTAATTTAATTTAAAACCCGGGAGTCTCGGCTGGAAGTTGTCCGGTGTATGATATGTGACAATACCGCGGCTGACAATGAAGCGCATTAACAAGGTTTGGGGACCTGAGCCTGAGAAGGTGTCTTCCTGAGCGCTCTGTGCGCACGCTTATTTCCCCCAGGCTTCGCTGTAAGCCGGACAATGACACACAGAAAAGTCAATGGAATTCATGTATACATTGTACCAGAAATCAATTAAAGTCACAATTCTACTGGTAAAGCAGCACTGCCACACATCCAGACATGGTGTGAGGGAAGCAGGTGATTCCCAATTATTAATATTACCACTGCCATCATTACTTTTAAATAATAACAATATTAATAACAATAAATAATAACTAAATATATATACACCGAGTGGCCAGATTATTATGACCCCCCCATCAGTACATCGTTGGGCCGCCTCGTGACTCCACGAGATGATGAAAGGTGATGCGAGGAATCTGACATGGCACTGTTCCCCTTCTGTTGTCTTGTACCAGTCTTGCCCCTCCCCCGTTCTGCCCTAACATTGACTAGTCGCTGACGGCCACAATTTGCACGTTCAGACCCAGATTTTCGGCTGACAGTCCGGTCTTTAAACACTTTAACAATGAGCTGCTCTTGAAAATTTAACGAATTCTGCTGTTTTGCTGATACTCGCTCCATGGCTCCGAGCGCCAACAATCGTCCCACGTTCAAAGGCTGTTAAATCGCGTTGTTTCCCCGAATCTTCAGAAACAAATCACTTCTACTGTCGTGGTAACCAACCCGCTTCCCTATTTATAATGGTCTGGCCCTCTAGCAACTTCAGCGCCAAATTATAGCTCATTTACCTACAAACGTCAGGTGGTCATAATAATCTGGCCACTCAGTGTATATATATATATATATATATGTGTGTGTTTATAAAGTTATACAGTAATATACAATGATAGTAATTAGGAATGCACCAATACCTAGTGTATGCCCCGCTTCGGCTGACACTTCAGCTCTGTCGAGCTGAAGCAAATGCCTTCGGCTCGGCTGCCTTTGGCTGCTGTACGGGCTATTGTGAATATTGTGAATAGCCCGTACAGTAGCCCTTCAGTTCTGAAGCTATAGCTGGATCCTTCGGCTCCTTTCTGAATAGCCCCCTAAATAGCATCTGCTTTACTGTATCTTTAAAAAAAAACAAAAAAAAAACCCTGCAGAGTTCTGAGAATCCTATGCCATGTATGTACTGTATTCAAGCCCATCTCCAGGCTCCATTACCTAATGAACACAAAGAGGCTCCTAGCATTAATCTTATGCTTTTCCTTTATTATAATCTTTTCCCAAAGTCCTTAGGCCGGTCACATGACTCATGTTCAGTCTTCTCCCATAAATGGGCTGTTCTTGATAATGCACCACTCTTTTCATCATTACAGAGTGAATGAAGGAGGCCGTGATGATGTTCCACCGAGGGGTGGGCCCATGACACCCTGTACTTACAGTAGAATCCTTCAATGTAGAAGACTGAGGACATCTTGTGGCAAAAAAGAAGTACTGCGGAGGACATCTCCGGATTGTAGGAAAGTACTGCAGCCTGAGCTCCTGTTACGACTTTAAATGTTTATTTATAAAATACAGATTTAAAAAATGGCAATAAGATAAACTTGGTGAAAAAGTTGAAACAAAATTGTCCCCAAACCATTATACTTTACATATTCAGAGACGGGTGTTATTATTTGCTGGAATAGGACAATGTAGCAAGACAGTAAAAGGAATTCACTGACCTTTATAAAGAGTCCCCTGAGTGAGCCAAAGTTTCTTCCTCCAACTCGTATATCAGCACCGGCTGCATGCGGTACATTATTTTTAGAGCTCTCGGCGAACAGCAGACGCTTGTTTGTTTGAGCCCGTTTTATGACATAAATTATGCAATGGATCAGGATCCAGAAGGCTCTCTCCGAGGGAAAACCGTGTCAGCAAGTAGGGAATTGCTTCGCATTCGCCGCAAAACCTCTATTGTTCTTCCCAGCAGAAGTAATACAATCCGATGAATGTGCGCAAAAACCCTGCAAAGGCGGCTACAGGTGCATTGCCATTCACGGGACGGCCCCGTATCAAGCTGGATATCTGGAAGTGGGAATTAGATTCCCTTTAAATTAGCATGTTTATTTGAAACAAAATACACTCATTTGCAGGCACAGAATTAACAGCAATCCCGGGAGCTGAGCCTTCGCCAAACATGCAAATCTGGAAGCGGCAGTCAAACACAGAACAATGCCAGAGCAATACAGATTTTTACTGCTACAAAGATCCTTTGTGATGGTGCCATGCAGACAGTAACCCTAAACCCAAATCATCTGCTGTGTAATTCCACCCAGGGATGCTTTACAGCACGAGTGGGTCGAGGAAAAGATCACTCGCATAGGCAAATATTAAAACCCAATGCACACTTATAGTGAAAGAAAATAAACAATTAGATACATGTGGCAACTTTTTGGTAACATTTCAGCCCAGTTTAAAATTCACGTTCGTGTGCGTTTTTCCTGCGTTTGCCACATGTGAGTCCATTCAATCAACGGGCTGCATTTGAGTGACTCATAGTAGCTCATGCAGCATTTTTGGCTCCGAGGGTGCCACGTCTTCTTTTTTTATTTGGGCACATTTGACGTGCGTCCACGCGTGGGCAAAAAAAAACCATGCATTTTCCCAGCAGCTTTTGGGGTTCCATTAACAAGTAACTGCCAACGCATTGCACGTTTTTAACATGTTCAAACAACGCCAAATTGTGACTGGGGACTAACACAGCAGTTTTTGTTTTTCTTAGGCATAAGAAAAATAATATCTATCTGGAAGCTAATGGAGGGAATGGCAGAGAGGGGTGGGGGATGGAAGCTAATGGAGGGATTGGGTTGGGAGTTGGAAGCCAGTAGAGGGATTAGCAGAGAAGGGCAGGGGATAATGGAGTGCCATTAGAAAATAATGGCACTGCCAGTGCAATCGGCGGTGGTGTGCGATTCCGTGACCGCCCAGCAATCTGCTCGGTTTCGTGCACGATGACCATGCGGTAACTGATTGCACACCACCGCCAATCACGCTGGCAGTGCCATTATTTTCTAATGGCACCCCAGTCGTGCTAGGCAGATTGTGCGGTTTCCTGCCGCAATACCGCCCTGCCCATGCGGTTGCACACGATCGCGGTTGTAAATACTCCGCGTTTATTTGCATGCAGATGATGGGGTCAGCGGGGCTGGTTTTCATTTTTATATCAATTTACAGTATGCTGAGACTTGTTTTTCATACAATGTATTAATTATTCAACTTCAATCTTGAAGTTATAATGAGCAAACTCATCGCAACCTGTTAACGTGAAATCATTGTCTTCCAGGACCAGTGCGGTTAATGATTCTTCCCTCCGTGGCTCCATATTTAAATGTTTAATTACACGGCCATCAGGTTTGACCATTTGCAGCATGTCAATAAACCCGTAGCATTAATATTTTACAATATTTAACGCTTACACTGGAGCCATTGACAAGCTGTCCGTGTTGGAAGCTCATTCTGATTGAAATCACATTCACACCGACATTTGCATTTTCATCAAATTATGACCCCTCACGATCGCGGTGAATAATTGATTGTAGTATTGGGCAGGACGGAACGATGGAGAAGTGGAATAATTTGTTAATTTTTTTTCTGCATATGTTATATTATGCGTGCGCTAGTATGGAGACCGAAAATGTCTCACGGGTTTCATAAATTTGGCGCAAGGCGTCCGACTGCATAGATACCACCAGAAATGCGTTATGCCTTATTAAATCTTATTACATCGCCCCGTAAAATCCACTGGTTATGAACTGGTGGAGCCCTACAGAAGCGAAAAAGTTCCCCAAGTGCATAGAACAATTCACAACAACTAAAATACAGTATGTAGGGCCGGGTTTACTCTCTCTGCTGCCCCAAGTCCAGGTTCCTAAATGCGCCCCACTACCC
>NW_017307677.1:152550-168040 GCF_000935625.1 Nanorana parkeri | reverse complement strand
GGTATCACCTGTACAAAGCAAGCGGCTGCTTCCCCGCTGTACATTTAGCTCTGCTTGCCCACAGCAGGGCTAAATGTAGAAAACAACTACCTGCCCAGCTCCCGGAACTACATGTCCCAGGCATCGGTAAGATGGAAACTCCACACCCCTGCTGCCCCTCTACTCCCTGCTGCCCCAAGGCCGGGCCTTGGTTGGCCAGGTGGGAAATCCGGCCCTGACAGTATGTAAAAAAATACCAAATCCATTCCAAGTACAAATAACATAGAAAGATGTCAATAATATTAAGTTAATTAATAATAAGATGTTCAGTGTCCATTGATACATGAAACGTCGTGCATAAAGACTCCTCCTTGTGCAAAATGTGCACAAAAATAAATAGCTGTCCATACGATAGTGCAATGCCTCCAAGGTGGTCCTTTAGGTGTCCATAAACCATAACACACCCCTCATGGCAAAAAAATCCCACAGATACCAATTGACCTGGTGAGCAGATCAAACAATGCTGATTTATTTTTGGTATCTATATAGCACCAATTTACACATCGCTTTACAAACGGCACATTCACACTAGTCCCCGCCCTCGAGGAGCTTACAATATAAGGTCTCTATTTCACAGGCATACAGGAGCCAATTAACCTTCCAGCATGTCTTTGGAGTGTGAGAGGAAACCGGAGAACCCGGAGGAATCCCACGCAAGCACAGGAACAACATGCAAACTGTTTGCAGATGGTATCAATACCGGTATAAGAACTGGGGACCCCGGTGCTGGAAGGCTAACCACTATTCCACTGTGCTGCCCAAAGGGAACCTTTCTAAAGGTTTTGTGGTAAAGTGAGGAAGGGTAAGAATCCCTGCCAGGTTTTTTTTTTTTTTTTATATGTATATCTAGAGCGCCAGACCATTGAACTAAGAGGCCAGACACTTTTATCATTGGTGGTTGTTCGGCAAGACAATACAAAACAGCCAAAGCAATTTGGGGGGTTCAAAGTTATCCCCCTTCTACAGGCTACAGCAACCTTTCTCAACCAGGGTGCCGTGGCACACTGGTGTACCTCTTGGCTTCCTCAGGGGTGCCCCAATATTTTGTGGTAGTGGGACTATGATGTGCAGAGGGAATGAAGACTGAGGTGAAGGGGGCTCATGATGTAAAATAGGTAACTCTGATCTGAGAGGGGGGAACTCTGATATGAAATAGGGGCTTCTGATATGAAGGGGGGGCTCCTGATGTGAAGGGGGCTAGGGTTGCAAAGGGTGACTCTGATGTAAAGGGGGGATCTTGATGTAAAGGGGGACATTTTAGACTGGGGTGCCTCGAGATTTTACTTACTTTTAAAGGGTGCCGTGACTAAAACAAAGGTTGAGAAACACTGGTGTCAGGGTGCATCAGTCAGTACCCATAGTGCAGCTTCTGCCTGGATCGATGCACGCTATGCGCATGAGCATATGCGGCCCTATGGCGCTAGTAATGCGCATGCACAAAAACGTTGGTCATGTATATGCGCAACAACGTGCACACGCATGTCCTTGGCGCCAGGCGGGATATTTAAAGATGGCTCCAGCATCTGCACCTTGCTGAGAGATCTTCAGCTGTAACCTGCATCTGTGTTTCTGCTCCTGATACCTGTTTGACCCAGCTTGATTCCTGACTGCTTGCTGCCTGCCTTGTGACCTCGGCTCGTCCCTGACCATTCTCCTGCCTCCTGATCTGGTACCATTCTGCTCGCAAGTGTATGAACCAGCCTGTTGCTGACTCCGCTTCTGTCACCTGCTCATGTACCACGCTGACCGCACGTTACCGACCTGGCTTGTTCCTGACTACTCTTCAGCTTCTCACACAAGTGTCGTCTGATCTGCCATCATCCACCAGCTGCCTCTGGCGTCCTGTCGTCAGCATCAGCGGATCCAGTGTGTCCAACAGTCATACCAGCCACAGGCACTCGTGCCCCTCTCTGTCTGTACAACTACTGTTCCATCTCCAGTGGGGCTCAGACGAGAGCAGCAAGGAAAGGCCTTCCTCGTCACTTCAGGCTCATACCAAGGTACGTGACAGCTGGGCTAAGGTATTGTGGATGCTTGGGCGGACTCAAAATGGCAAAAAAAACCCCCAACAATGACTAAAGCAGGTGGGCAGTAAAGTCGGAGGTTGTAACCTTCCTCCAGTGGGTCCAAAAAGAATCAATGGAAGTCTGGAGTTGTGATTTAAGGCCGTGCGTTTGTAAGATTCAGTGGTATGAAATGAATCGCTTCAATAAAGTCCTGAGCAGTCCTGCATGCTTGCAAATCCTCTCATTATATATGATCTCATTACAAATAATGTTATATCATCTGTAATATTTGCTGCTCTGTCCCTCCTCTGTGAGACTCGGCAAAGCCAATTAACTATCTAAAGCTGTTTTGATATTAACTTGCAGAAATTGACAAATTCCAACAATTACGGAGCGTTTTGCTTGAGTTCAGGGAGCAGATCTGTCTAGACGCACGCGGAAAAAAAATTAAAGATTTTTAAAAAAATGAAAAAGCTCAGCTAGTAACAAACTATTTTGTATACTATTTGCTTAAAAATTAGCGCTAAGCCCTCCCCTCCCCTCTTCGCCTCTCGACTGCCATCGGAAACACAGAATTAGCTTTTCAAAAGCATAATTTCCCCCTTTTGCAAGATTTCAATGAGGCCCCAAAGGAAGAAAAATTATTTAATCTAGGCTGGAATAGGCTCCCGTGTTCGTACAAAGGATGCCAACATCTGGCCCCCTCGTCTGTGATTAGTTCAGAAACAAAGGAAGTCGTTCGCTGTGATGAGCGAGATGGGGATGGCGCAGTGGAGCCGCGCTCCTTCTCTGCAAATTCTCCCCCGTGACCTCGCTGGGAACTCGGGTAGAAACAGGAAAACTTACAGGGGAATGAACGAAGGGCACGTCAACTGCCGAAACAAAGTTGGCTGAGAAAAACTCGGCACTGCGTGCTGTATGTATATACTGATGGTAATGGTATCATATAGCGGGAGGAAAGTAACTAGAGGGAGCAAACAGGGACGGCAGGCTGTACTATCACCACAGCACTGTATCAGTTTAAAGTTCTTTGAATCAGGTGAATATATCTTCTTTATTTTAGCCCCTAGCCCGAAACTAGCAGTTAACCATTGCACTGCGGGGGTAGGCCCTCTGCAAGGGTTAATCTTTACAATTCCTGGATTTACTCTTTAAACACCAAATGACCAATAACAATTGAAACAAAGGAAATCATTACACCAGTCAATGGTGAGAAAGCAAGGGAGGAGCTAAAATATCACGTGTCATAGTATCACATGTGCACGAGGACCTGATGGGGAACTACGTGTGCTATGACAAATGGCCACCACTTGAGTTAAGCCAAGCTAAGTATTAGGGATGAGCTTCAGGTTTGGGTTGACCTTGACTTTGACCCAAACCCAAGCTGTTTGTAGTTTGCTGAATGGATGAACAATTTGACCAGTTTGCCTGCCTGGTGAACCTCAATCTGTTTCCTGGCAATTAAATGGTTTAGGGATGCACCGATACCAAGTACTATACTTTTCAAGCTCCAAGACTAGACTAGAGAAAAATTCAAAAGTTAGGAGGCCGCTGTCATTTGTAAGGCGCACACGGAGCTCCTGGGATTTGTACATAGGGTTGCCACCTTTTCTTCAAGCGAAACCTGAACACTCTAGCGGCACGCGGACATTTTTGGGGGCGAATGAGTCGCAGCTTTTTCATATGTAAATAGCGGCACTCATTCATATGTAAATATCACAGTTGAGACTATTTTCAGTGGGGGGCCAGAAGCCCATATCTCAATTTTGGTTGCCCCTGTCTGCCTGACATCTTGTGTCCGGGTCTCAGCTGCCATGAAACCCGGACATAGCAGTCTAAACCCGGACTGTCCGGGTGAATCCTGGACAGGTGGCAACCCTATTTGTACATCTCTGTTTTAATGTATGCTTTTGTTTTTATAAACATATATAAGTGATGCACAGATACCAGTTTTGCGAGTACAAGTATTGATACTTATCCAAGTACTCACAGATACAAGTACTGATACATTTTTGTTTAGTGTCATGTGACAGTTTTTCTAAAACAATACAGACTAATGATTTCAGGACAGTGGTGGAGAGCCAGAGTCAGGTCCCACCTGCAACCGCTGCAACCCTGGTAGTTCTCGTGAAAATACCAAGTAGAGGCATTGGTACTCGAAAAGTATCGGTGTATCCCTAAAATGGTTGACTGGTTAACCATTGGTTGATTGGTGGCTGACCTGCACAGCATCATTGGTTGCTAGGAAGCAGGCTAGGTGCACTATAACATCTTATGGTGCTATGGAACAACCAGTGTCCTAGCAACCCATGATGCTGTGTGGGTGACAAAGTGTCATTGGTTGCTAGGATGCTGGTGGCCCCCTAGTGTCATTGGCTCTTATGGTGTGCCTGCCTGCATCCAAGCAATCCAAGACTCTAGCATCCCAGGAACCAATGATGCTGTGTGGGTTGTACAGCATCTTTGGTTGTTAGGACTCCAGCCCTGGTTTTGGTTTGCTTGGGCAATGGCTGAACCCTGATTGCTGGCTGGGTTATGTCAGAGCACAATGAAAACCAGACAAGCACATGGTGCTAGTTAAAACATTGTGTCCACAGGTGCAAGCAGAATCATAAACCAGAACAAGCCAAAGTCAGGAGCCGGAGTGGGTAGTCGTCCAAGCCAGGCCAGGGACATGGAGATCAGCATCGTCAGGAACAAGCCAGGAGCCAGGAAATCAGCATTGTTAGGAACAAGCCAGGAGAAGGAGCCAGGAAATCAGCATTGTCAGGAACAAGCCAGGAGAAGGAACCAGAGGAGACTGTCATCCAGGATCGGGTCATACACAGAATCACAATACTCAGAGCAGCAGGAAAGCACTAGCAGGAAGACCACGCAAGATCAGACTGGACGGAGTGCTTTATATATAGTGAGTGGGGTGACATCATCATTCAGAGACAGGAAACTCCCATGTGGCTCTCTCAGATGATGCTCTCCTGTCTAGCCATAAGAGGGAGCCTGGGAGTAGTGAGCAACGTTACACAGTCTGCTCAGCCAAAGAAGAAAACACAGGTGAGTAAAATGGCAGCCAAGCCAGAATGCTGAAAACTAATAAAGTCACGGTGGAACCCTGGCAGTTTCTTTGAATGTCCAATTGATCCATTGCTTCTAACTACAGCCAAATCCATACTCAAACAGGAAAGGTAACTGACAACAAAAACACTGGAGCCAGCCACATTACAGTATATACTGGCCCACACACCGGTTGTAGAAGTGGACCTGATGGAGAACTAGACCAATATAGAAACACACTGTTGGCTCCACTTCTCTGTCACCATGTATTATATCATCCTAAAAATACATTTAGCCCTCTGTGAAAATCCTGCCTCCTTCTCCAGTGCCCTGTGGTGGCAGAGCTGAGTAGCAGCCACACCCCTTGGTCCACATAGATTGTCAAAAGAAGGGGGGTGCTGTTACTAAATGCACTCATTCACGGAGGATCATTATTGCAAATGTTTTCAGCAAATTAAATGTTTGTAACAAAAAAGATTTACAATTTCCTAGAAAGACTTCTGCGGTAAGTTATTGATATGACTCAGGTTTCTTCCTAGAGCATTGCATTCAAGTGGAACATCACCCGGTTATAGGAAAACTAAGCAAGTAATGTAGCTGCTGTCTTTTAAAAAGGAGGACATTAACCAGCCCATGAAGTCCAGTGCTGTCCTCCTCGCAACCGATTCTTCATAGGGCTTATGTTCCTTGCCGCCATCTTGCCTTTAGGACCTGGCTATCACTTCCTGATGACTCCCAGCTGGCCGCCTACTGGGCATGCACTAGATGCAACTACAGGGAGACAGGCCCCCTGGGATGTGTGACGTTTATCCAGGACTTGGGTTGCGGGTGTCTGTGGTTTTTTGGGGGGGAGGGGCAAGGGGGCTACGTCATTCTCCCCTAGGTGAGGAATAAGGAAGTGGGAGCAAGCTCCTCCAGAAGAACTTACTTACCCCCACCAGAAAAAAAAAGTCATGCGATTCTGGCTTCTGTAGGGAGGTAGAAGGTTGAAAAATAGTTTTTATGTGCAAAAGTCCACTTTAACCCTTTCGGGCACCAGCTGACCCGCTTTGCACGGCTCCATATCGCACATCTCCACCACCTTCATCGCCGCGGCGGTAATTACTCGCTGGCCAGCTGCCAATTGCTAAACTCTGTTCTGCCGGTGACCTACATTTAAATACAGATATCCAGAAGACACAATGGTCGGTATTTTTTTCCTCTGAAAACACTAGCAGGAGCAGATGCGGCATCAGTACACCGAAATACGAGGAGCAGCAGTGAGCGGTATTTATTACAGGAAGCTCCAAGTCTCACACTAAATCACTGCACAGATCTGGAAGAAATACACAAAGCTCACCAAGATTCAACAAGAATACACATGGCCCTTGTATGAGGACAATATCTGCTGATCCCGGAGTTCAGCTTTAAAGTTGCTTGCCCATTGTTATATATGTTGAGCCTTTGAATAAACAAGTGAATACATTTGCCCTCGGACTCCTATTAGCAATCACTGGCGGGAACGAAGTTCCTATCTCCTCTCCGTGAACACAAATCACACAATTTCGGCTGAGCTTCTTGCATTGACGTCGTCATCTCCGGAGTTCTTACTGCTTTTGAACAGACAAGTGTGTCAAGGCCTGAAATGGGCGCACAAGTGAGACGAGAGCGTGGAGGAGAGCTCGGTCACTCTGACACAATGTGATGTGCTGACATGATTCTCCAACCAATTTCTGCCAGTTATAGAAGAACAGCTCTGCCACCGCGTCTCTGGGTCTCTGCAGCTTGTATGGATCTATTTACATTTACAATGTGGCTGTGACTGGCTATAAGAAAATAACACAAATCATCATCGGGGATGGAATTCATCGTCAGGGACGCAGTTTGAAACACATCCTGATGAATCAATGATGAGCTTAAGTATGTTTAAAGTCCAACTCAGGAAAAAAATGATAGTTTATGTAGTGATAACTCCCCGCAGGGAGCCGCTGTTTGCCCGGTCCACATCTAGTCGGTCTAGGGGTTGATTTCCAGCTGCACCCATTAGCACTCACCGCCCACTTCTGGTGCCCATAAATTGATGTCCACTTCAGTAATAGAATGCTAAGTAAATGGTTTATTGAACATCTTCTTTGGGAGAGAGGGTATAGGTGTTCTAGGTGTCTAGGGGTAACCATCATCAGCTCCAGACTCACCGGACCTTGTAAGAGTAGCAATGCAGATCCACAATCCAGGAAAGAAACACTGACCCTGCTATGAAGTCCACATAGATCCAGGGCACTTAAAGAGCCTGCACTGGTCCTGGTTCTTTTCCTCTTTTCATCTCTCAGGCCTCCTCCATGTTGGAGGCCTCAGGGAAACCTCTTCCCTCACTTCAGCCTACGCCCACCCCCAGGCCTCTGCCTAGCCTGGGGGGCAGGCTGAACAGGACCCAGCCCTAATCCATGGCTGGTCCAGGCGAGAGAGAGAGAGCACATGGCAGCTCCCACCCATATATGTACACTATCCCGGCAGGCATCACTCATTGTAAGAGGCCCAGTGATTGGCTGCTGTACTGTACACATATTACAGTGTCCACCATTGGCTGTCCCACAATATGAGTCACACTCCGCCCAGGGGGGTACAGGCAAGGCTAGACACCTGGGATTTACCCTGGCCCTGGCTATCACTAAATGCATAGTAGTCACACCACAAAAGGTGATGGGCGCTACATTTACACTCTGCACTGGGTGCAAAAAAAGCTGCATGTTGTGTGTGAAGGGCGGCTACGTTGTAGAAAAATATTACCTGGCTCCTACACATACCCCAGGTCTACTGATGGAACTAAAGGATGCACCTTGTGCAGTGAAGTGCTCTGGTTGCATCCCCACCCCCTCCTCACTACTTGCTCATTCACAAAATGCTTTGGGTTTTTTTCCTCACAGGTGTTCTGTGATTGGAGGAGGAGAGGGGGTGGAGATGTGACATTATCGCTCCTCCTCCAATCACAGAATGCTTTGTATTCATTGAAAGTAGCCAATAGTGAGGAGAGGCGGGGGTGCGACTGGGAGCCCTTCACTGCTCAGTTGCATCATTTGTTCTCCACAGCTCCCAAAGCTGAGTTTTAAATGTAGAGGTCGGCATGCTGTAATGTAAGATTTGTATACTTTGCAGCAGCTCTCCACACATAACATTCTGATAGGCCCAGAGTAGAGAGGGGGCTTTAGGCTCAGAGCTTAGAAGACTGGGTTAACAAGCGAATGTGACAGTGATAACACAGGTTTGATAACACAGTTAGGTTTACTTACAGGATTGTTGGGTGGAGGAGCTTCAGGAGGAGCTTATGGGGTAGGTTTATAGGTGGGATAAAATGGTCCTCATTCAGTTATCTGGTCGTCTGGTGAACTTCACACCCATCCATCCCTTGTTAATTTCTAGGGTTCATGGTTGGGGTGTCCTTTTTTGGGGTTTAGGTAAGGGTACTCATAGCAGCCGGCAGGGTTACAAGGTCCTTGAAGGCAATCATTGTGGTTGAAGGTGAAGTGGGTAGGGACCCATTTTAGGTATGGCGCCCCTTATAACATATGTTCGAGTGCCAGTGAAATAGTGGTTTTGAGGTCTAACTGACACAATTATCTCTGAGTAGGTATTCTGGGGCTGGAGGTCTACCTTACAGGTTTTGCAGATATGACATTTGTGGAAACGTACCTTTAAAAAGACCTTGGGTTATGCTATTTATACTCATTTTTGCTCAGACCTGGGGGGCTGATATATAAACTTTCTGCCTAATGTAAAGCTGGGTGAATGCTGTTCATACGGCCTTACATCCACTAGATGGGGCTGAGGAGCATATGAAATTCCTATGTACCTTACTATGGGGTATACAGAATATATAAATGTGGAATGAAGGGTGGGGTAGAATTATTGTAATGCCCATTCATGTTATCTGCAACAACTTTCCTGATCAAATCACAAGTCTTGGCTGCTGACATGATATACTTTTACACTGACTGGTTTTCCCAGAGCTCCCATCTTGCTTTCCAATCATGCATGCACCCAGAAACAAGAGGCCAGGGGACAGCAATGGAGAACATTCACTACAGAGAGACTATAGTGAGGCCAAATTTGAAGATTTAGACTCAACCAAGGGAGGTGCTAGACCCTGGCACCCAGGGCACATGCCATTGGTCTTCTACTGAGTGATCCAGGTCTTCTTCTGTGTGCCTCAGGTTTTCAATTAAGTGCCCCAGTTCTTTTACTGAGCGCCACAGGTCTTCTACTGAGTGACCCGGGTCTCCTATCGAGTACTCCAAGTCTGTTACTGCATGTCCCAGGTTTTCTGACTGCCCTGGGTCTCCTTTGAGATATGGAACTGTTACATTTTATGTATAATCCAGTTTTATGGGGCTACCCCCTCATTGCAAGGGTTTAGCACTCGCTTTGGTCTAGAGGCTGAAATAAGAAAATATATACTTATACTTGACCCTCTGTCCCACCTAGCTACTATACTGGTCCCTGCAGACTCTTCTTCCCTGGGCTCTGGCAGTCTATGTTCCACTGACGTAATGTGTCTAAGGCAGACCATTGACTTCCATTAGATGTGTGGATGCAGAGTGACAGTGCACAGCCAGAGTGGAGGGGGACAGAGGTGAGTACTCACTTCTGCAGGATCGAGGATTGAGTGAGTGTATCTTCTTTATTCTGGCCCCTAGACCAAAATGAGCAGTAGCCCCACTGCACAGGTTAATGTTTCAAATGCCCAGAGTTCTACTAATGACCACTGACACTTTTAACATTCATTCCAGCGTATAATTCACCAGCATGCCTGTGAAAATATATACCTTTGCAGTGGTGTTTGGGGGTCCAATCAGAATTTTACTTCAGAGCCCTGTGATTTTTATTTCATGTCCTTGATATAAAAGCAGATCCAGCAAGGTGAGTGGAAGCTCCTTGTAACAGTCTTGGCCGGTGAACAATCCTGGAAACTCAAGGACAGACTCACCCAAGACAGCAGAGATCCTACAAGATAGAAGAACCATTCGGTCATATATAAAAGTCGAAAATATTGGTTTCCAATGGACTGACACTTATTGAATACAACCCATCTTAAACACGACTGGAAACCTTTTTTTTTTCTTTTTAAGTACAGAGAGAGTTGCCACAACTCTTTTAAAGGCTAAAATATATATTGACAGGAGGAGTTCGCTCTGTGAATTCTCTTCTATGTAATCTTCTGGAAAATTTCAGCTATTTATAGATGCGCCTTGTTTTAACTCCATGACAGTGTGTAGGTCTGCCGTACCCCGTGGACCGAATCAGTGAATGTATACAAGCAACATATTGACAGACATTAATAAAAGATTTTGCAGGAGCGCTCTCCCAGGGATCATCCCGAGACCATTATTCTTCAGAAAGCAGAATAGTTTTATTTCATCAATGAAAACCTGACACAACGCCGCAGCGCCGGGGGACGTCCTAACAAAGGATGACTTTGAGGGAAACACGGAAAAGCAAAATGCAATTTTATAAATATGTTCTCTTCAAATTATGTATACCGGGAAAGTAGTAATTTCATCTACAGGACACAGATAAGAAAGACACGACTGAAAGAGCTGATGTGCTGTAGACAACTTACTCCCACTGTGCCTCTGATGTTTATACACTTAAAGGGGAACTATAATCCTGATAAAGTTGGCTTTTCTATGCATTGAAATATAAACTTACATAAATATAATATAATATGATATATTAATACTTCCTATTCTATAAGCGCTACTAGCCATCCTACAGATCACATTGCAGCTCTGGCACTTGGTGGGAAAAGTCTATAGTTGCCAAGTGTCCTGTATTCCGGGGGATAGTCCCAGGATGTTGGACCCTGTTCAAAGGGCTCTAACGACCGAAGAGAGCCGAAGGATCCTTCGGCTCCTTCGTGAATAACCCCCTTGTACTTTGCAGAGTGGCAGCAGGGGTGCTGAACGCTAGAATACTCTCTGCGTTCCAGTAGTGTGGTACTGGTACTGTCAGGTGGAGTGATGTCCGCCAAACAGTATAATTTGGAGTGATGTCATCCTGAAGAGAGGCAGTGACAAGGGGGCAGCTGCTTAGGTGAGAAAATACTCAACACCAATGCAGGGGCCACTGACCACCAACGCTGAAGGGGTGTACATTTCACTGCCAGTGACCGCCAACGTAGGGGTTAAATAACACTGCCACTTACCACCAATGGAGGAGGTTAAGCAACTCTGCCACTGATCAACACTGAAGGGGGTTAAGCAAAACTGCCATGGACAACCAATAAATGGGGGATAATTGTAACTGCCACTAACCACCAATGACTGTGGGGTAAATTTCACTTCCACTCACCACCATTGAAGAGGGTGTACATCTCTCTACCACTTACCATCAATGATTATATATATAATAAAATAGTATGCGTATTAATATATTAACTAACAGATGAAAGTATATAAACAAATATTGTTTCCTGGCTTTGTTACTAGATTGCAAAAAAAAGAAATACTATCAATTTTGGAAGACAATATCACCAAAAGAAATATATCTTTTGTTGTACATAAATAACTTTGTTGTCTTAAGTAATGGCAAACTTATTGCTTTACCTGATGTAAAGCAATGTAAGAACTGCTCTGGCCCATAGCGGGGGTGAAAGGGTGAGACTTGATTGAGGTTAATTAAAGTCACATTTTAATTGTAACATTTCATCCCTCAAAGAACACTTAGACCCGGGGAAGATTTTTTTTTGTTAGTTCTCCAGACAACTTCTTATGTAATATGAGGGATTAATATCATAAACCTCTTGCTCCATCTGCAGTCTCTATGAAATGTGACCGGGGCGCTTAACATTAAGCAGAAGCTGTTAACAGGTCCATAAATAAAGTCCCCTCAGTCCTGTCTGCAGATTACAAAAGGTTAAAGTTTATTTTTTGATGAAAGTAAATCCATTTGGCTCATGAAAGGAAGGGCTGTGTGGGGTTGCTTTGTACATTGGAAAGTCCTCTGGCAAATTAAATATGTCATTGCTTAACTGGCCCGAGACTCGTGTTAAAGTTTGATTTGTATTTCTCGTCTCACCTCAAAGTTAAATAAGCTTTATATCTTGGAGGTAACTCCGCACAGGGGACAGGTGCCACGTCCTCCGAGTGCCAATTTAAGTCTCAGTCAAAGCGGAGATTGATACCGTTACATATTGTTATGTTTCCACAAGGTGATGGTACATAAACCTAGTGCATAAAACGTGTTGCTCTGACAATATACTGGGCGAGCGCGGCATTGGAAAGGCGATAGGGAGGAAATAGCTGGCGCCTGCTTTGCATTTTATGAGAGAATTCAATATATCAAAACCAGAAATAAACACAAGGCTTACTGTACCTCTTCCTGAAAGGGTGCAACTAAATACACAGATAAAATATCTACATGGGAGCGGTTTTGTCTGCCAAATAATTTGTATTTCTGTCCATCCAGTTTTGAGAAAACACAGCTCCACCGTGCGGTGGGTGCAGTTTTTTCTGGTAAGGGAAGGCAATCTGATCTTTCTCAGCTGTAGTTTCACTTACACATTCCCTCCTCACCCTGTGACTGAACAGTAAAAGAGAAGCAGCACACTAATAAGCTCAGGCAGAGGAGAAGACCTGATTGTTTTTCCTGCTGCAGTTAAGTCACAGTTACAAGTCTTGCCTCCTATCCTCTCCTTCTATTACCATGTTCTTTGAGCTGCTCCTATCCCCTCCTCCTATTACCATGTCCTTTGAGCTCGTCCTATCCCCTCCTCCTATTAGCATGTCATTTGAACTCCTCCTATCCTCTCCTTCTATTACCATGTTCTTTGAGCTGCTCCTATCCCCTCCTCCTATTACCATGTCATTTGAACTCCTCCTATCCTCTCCTTCTATTACCATGTTCTTTGAGCTGCTCCTATCCCCTCCTCCTATTACCATGTCCTTTGAGCTCCTCCTATCCCCTCCTCCTATTACCATGTCATTTGAACTCCTCCTATCCTCTCCTTTCTATTCGCATGTCCTTTCAGCTCCTCCTGTTCCCTCCTCCTAATACCATATCCTTTGAGATCCTCCTATCCCCTCCTCCTATTTGCATGTGCTTTGAGCTCCTCCTATCCCCTCCTCCAATGACCATGTAATTTGAGCTCCTTCTATCCTTTACTCCTATTCGCATGTCCTTTGTGCTCCTCCTATTCTCTCCTTCTATTAGCACCTCCTTTGAGCTCCTCCTATCCCCTCCTCCTATTTGCATGTCCTTTGAGCTCCTCCTCTTCTCTCTTCCTATTAGCATGTCCTTCGAGTTCCTCCTATCCCTTCCTCCAATTAGCATGGCCTTTGAGATCCTCCTTTCCCCTCCTCCTATTGCCATGTGCTTTTGAGCTCCTCTTATCCCTTTTCCAATTAGCATGGCCTTTGAGCTCCTCCTATCCTCTCCTATTATTATCACGGCCTTTATGCACATCTGTTTGGCTCCTTGTGTTCCTTCCTACTCCCCCAGTATGAGCACTGCCGAACGGGCCGGTGTGCGCACGCGCACACTCCCCGTTTGCAGTGATCGAAAGCCCGCCCCTCATTGCGGTCATCGGAAGCCCGCCCCTCAGCGGGGCAGGCCTTGCTATGATCGCAAGTACGATCTGCCTGTCCAAGCTTTTAATAAGCTTACGACCATCGCAAGACAAATGTCTTGCGATGTTTGTAAGGTTTATGGGCACATTCAGGTGCATAAATCAACATCCTACACACAGTGCTGGGGTCGCTGGTTCAAATCCTGGCCAGAACAGTATGTGCATGGAATTTGCATGTTCTCCCTGTGCTTGGGTGGGTTTCCTCCAGTATTCAGGTTTCTTCCCACACTCCAAAGAGGTAATTGGTCTTTACCATTGGCTCCTGTCTAAATTGGCCCTTGAAAGTGAGATAGGGACCTTAGATTGTAAGTTGCATTTCAATGTACGGTATGTAAAGCGCTGTGTAAATTGCTGGTGTTATATAAACACCTGAATTGCACAGTATTGTCCTTTGTTGTCCGGGAAAAGTAACACTGGTTTTCACTCAACCCCAAAAAATTGTGAGGCAGACTTTTTTTTTTTAAAAGAACCTAGGGAACCAAAAAAAGGCATAGTCCACCTTTTGGACCATGGTTCATATTACGCCCATTTTTAGGGAGTAACATGAAGTATATGGCATGTCCCAAAACATCACACCAATCCCCTTTAAGCCGAATCGCGGTATCGCTTAATGAAAATACCACAAGTACCATTTGCCATCGGGGCCAAGGGACTCATCAGGACACGCCATCAGCAGGGCGGTGAGGTCACCACAATTGTAGGACGGTACTAGCGTGAGGACCTGGGAATGGGGGGGGGTGGGTTAGCTGCGCGGGAGCCTAAGCATCGCAGCCATGATGCACTGATGTTCTACAGGCCAAAATTTAATAAATGCACATTCTTTATTTTAACATTGTGAGTGCATTTATTATATTTTACCTAATGGTGGACTATGCCCTTGATGCTTTTATCTAATTTGCCCAGTTCAAGCAACACATGCTGAATTTAGTGGCTGGAACATTTGTTGTATTATAAGGATGGAAAATGTTACCGAGGTCTGCAATGACCGCTGAAGAACCAACAAAGACCTACAAAAGAACTATGGGGTAACCTTTTTATCCCATAGTTCTTTTCAGGATCACGGGACGACATATACTAACGTCCTCCCACGACCCAAAACTCAATATATATCGGGCTATTGGACCTAATCTGCACTCTACTACGGAAGCACCTTCATCAGTCGTATTCTCCCCTTGATAATCATAAGAGGTTTTGGCCTTTGTCATTATATCATAACACCGCATGCTCACCCCTCGTCCTCAGCCCTCCTCGCGCCTGGCGTTCTTCAGCGTCCTGTGAATAAATCCTTACAAAAGAGTCCTAAAACCAGAAGAAAACTCTCCCGCTCTGTTCATTATTCTCTGCAAAGAACCGACACCTGAGAGCCTTCCCGCCGTAATAATGCATGATAGGAGTCTAGCCGAGTGCTGCACGCTATGCATTATTAAAATACAAAAGTAAAATACAAAAGTAACAACCTTGAGAGTATATCATTCGGCTTCCCCAAAGAGATCTCCCATGATAATGAGCGCTCTCCATTCACCCTCACTATTATCATACCGCAAACATATACCCACAATGGCGACCATCCTTCTCGCGGTTATTATACATCGGTGATTAATTATAAGCATGCATTTGCAATTACAAGCAGGGACAGATGGCGAAGATTTCATTTAGAATCATTCTCCCATTTAAATAACTAATGATGCCCACTGATTCCTCACATATTCCGGGAGAGTGTGCGATATATGTTATATACAGTATATGAAGTACACCAAAGTATATTTTCTATGTCTCTGATACAAGAGAATCCTTA
>NW_017307677.1:145638-152525 GCF_000935625.1 Nanorana parkeri | reverse complement strand
CCCCCCCCCTCCCCCCCCCCCCCCATGCACATGTATGTAATATATATTTTAGTTTGCAACTGAAGTTTAATCTGCTTATATTTTGCCTTCCCTTATTGCTCCCCTCCCCCTCTCACCAACATGCTATTGGCATTTTTAGGTAAAACCTTTCAATTTTCATTACAAAACTTAAATTAGACCCAGTGATGTCATCACTGGGTATCCGTGTTTTTCTGTGCAATGCAGATGGGTCACAACTGGTAGGAGGAGCCACAAGGTGCTGTATATAGCTTCCTGAAAACATCACAGCACCTGGCTCAGTACGTCTTTCAAGATCCCTCAGCAATGATTGGATGTCAGTTTGGAGGACTGGGTGTTCCCAGGAAGGCTGCCCTGGGTAACACCCCCCAGATAAAAAACACATAAAAAATATTTTTGCCAAACTTTAGGGGAAGTGAAAATCACAATGCTTGAAATCCCTACTACTGTGCAATATAATACACTGGGAAACCAATTGTTTTATCCCCACCATTCGCTCCCTGGCTGTTTTTTTCCACTGCTGTTGTTTAGAATGTAAGCTCACATGGACAAGGTTGTATCTTATGATTGTTTTATATTGTAGATTTTATAATACATCTTTATGCTCTGCTTAGCACTTCTGCCTTGCAGTACTGGTGATCCCCGGTTTGAATCCCAGTCAGGGCACCATCTGCAAGGAGTATGCATGTCCTCCCTGTGCTTGCATGGGTTTGGTTTGGATACTCAG
This sequence comes from Nanorana parkeri, assembly GCF_000935625.1. Lineage (NCBI taxonomy): Eukaryota > Metazoa > Chordata > Amphibia > Anura > Dicroglossidae > Nanorana > Nanorana parkeri. The sequence goes on along the minus strand of NW_017307677.1, from coordinate 151,780 downwards.
GTTTCCTCCCACACTCCAGAGACATGCTGGAAGGTTAACTGGCTCCTGTCTAGATTGGCCCTCTATGTATACATGTGAGATAGTAGACATGTGCGTTTCATTCCAAATCAAAATTCGGACATCAGGACACATCCGAATTTCCAAATCCCAATGCATCTGAATCCGAATGTCCATTTCCGAATTTCAAATCCATCCAAATTTCGTTCGAAAACATGTGACTTTTCCATACCCCCCCGAATGGCATTCAGGAGATTCCGAATGCAATATATGCACTGTATATGGCTCCCAGACCTGAATGGCAATCCAAATTTCTGAATTGCATTCGGGGTCTCCTAAATGCCATTCAGGTCTGGGAGTCTCAGCTTTAGTAATATATGTATATGGCTCCCAGGCTCGAATGGCATTCAGCGGATCCCGAATGCAATTTGGAAATTCATATCCCGAATTCCATTCGGGTCTGGGAGCCATATACATATATTACTAAAGCTGAGGCTTCCAGACCTTAATGCCATTCGGGTGTAGGAGATTCAGCTTTAGTATTAACACCTGTATATGGTTTTCTATGGTATTAGCAATGAATATTCGTAAACATTTTCGGGTTGCTTTCAGAAGAAATCTGAATTGTCGTTAGTTTCGGATCAAATTGAATTTCAGATCAGAATCCCGAAATAACAAAATATCTGAGCCGAACAGATTTTTTTCCCGCAGCTTACATGTCTATGAGATAGGAATCTTAGATTGTAAACTCCTCGAGGGCAGGGGCTGCTGTGAATGCGCACAATGTAAGCTAAAGCAGAGACACCGGCACTCCAAATTTAAAAAACACGTCTATTTATTGACGTGCATCGTTTTTTACCACGATGCACGTCAATAAATACATGTATTTTGCAAATTTGGAGTGCCGGTGTCTCTGCTTTAGCTCACGATTGTTACGGCTGCCACCCGTTGACTACCGCAGCACCCAATTCTTGAAGGGATTTACGCGGTCAGGAGTGAGATGGGACCATGGACTATCTGCGCACAATGTAAAGCACTGTGTTAATAGTTGATGCTCTATAAATACTTCTAATAAATACAAAATTAAATAAAATAAACTCATCAATAGAAATGTTTTAAGGTTTTTGCATCATCTGCGTTTCGATCAGCTTCATTGTACAGCACCACGGTAGATGATGGCGCTATATGGATCAAGATCAGAGAGGATAGCGATGTGATGCTGTTACTGCGTGTGACTCCTTCTATATTAATAGCTTCATCATTTTCCGTATTCCGCCAACTCTTCCCTGTAACGACGTTTCCTCACATTTCCCGCAAATCTTACATTCTCTCAAAGTCAAAATGGAAGCTAGCAAGACGCGAGGAGTTTTTATTTACATAAACAAGACAAGTCTACAATGAGATCTGACAATAAACAGACACAGATTCCAAAGTTTTCTTTGTAAATTAAATTCTCTTTCTGTTATTGGTGAAGGGATTAAAAAGAAATGTTTGAAATAAAAGGTGATGTTTTTCAGAGATTATTATTTAGAGGAAGAAAAAAGAGAAAACAAATTTTCCGTTTATTCAATATTCTCTGCAAATAACAGACTCGGGATAGAGGGCAAAGTCTGACATTCAGAGAGACAAAACACATTTTATTTGTTTCTTTACAGTTTACACTTCAGACCGAAACCTTCAGAGGTGCGAAATGGACGAAATAGCGAGACCATCCCCCTTCCAAATAGAAATCTGCAGCCTTCACTTACTGCAATTACTTGTGCACGATATTCTAATTATTCGAGTTTCACCTGTATTTATACTGGCTTATCCTAAAGGTGACAACAACTAAACACATTATTAACCACTAGACATGTGTCGTTCCGAATCGAAATTTGGACGAAATGTTGGAAATTCGTAGGTCAACACGCCAATAAGAACTGGTTGCCTGACCATGCCTGATGGTAGACATGTGCAATTCGTTTAGTTCCGAATCGAAATTCGGATGAACTTTCGGAGATTCGGAGCATCCGAATTTCCGAAATATAACATATCCGAAATCATCCGAAAGCATCCGAATACGAAATTTCGAATCCAAAATTTCGGATAAAAAATTTCGGATTTGGAACGAATTTCGTCCAAAACCTGTGTGTGCGCTGTTAACATTAAACTGGATAAAAACAAATTAAGAGAAGGATTTTAATGTCCCTGTAATAGTAAAGACGAGAGCACAGCACCCAGAAATGACAAATGTGCCGATTCTGCTACCCCACCTCAAGTTGAATTTTCGGGAATTTTTCCGAATTCCGAATCCAACACGAATTCAGAATCAGATCCGAATACGAATCCGATTCCTGAAACAAATTCAATCTCGGGCCCAAATCCAAAAAACGAAATAAACGAAGCAAAACAAATTTTTAGCCGCTGCACATGTCTATTAACCACTTGAAGCCCGGAGTGTTAAGGGTGATTGAAACAATCCTTAGAGAGTTTGGTCCATGCTGACATGACGGCATCACACAGTTGCTGCAGATTTGTCGGCTGCACATCCATGATGCAAAGCTCCACCAGCCTGAACCGATGATACAAGGCAGGGTGGATCCATGCTTTCATGTTGTTTACATCAAATTCTGACCCGACCATCCGAATATCGCAACAGAAACCGAGACTCATCAGACCAGGCGGAGTTTTTCCAATCTTCTATTTTACAATTTTGCTGAGCCCTTGCAAACTGTAGCCTCAGATTCCTGTTCTTACATAGTCACATAGTATTTGAGGTTGAATAAACACACAGGTCCATCAAGTCCAACCTATAGCGTGTATGCATGTGAATCTACATGTGTATGAGTGTGGATGAGTCCATGTGTCATCTTCTTCTTAAGTGTACCTGTACCCCTGTATGTTGCGGTCTCTGAGGAAATCGTCCAAATGCTTTTTGAATGATTCAACACTCTTAGCTGAAATCACTGCTTGTGGCAGCGAGTTCCAGACCCTAACCGCTCTAACTGAGAAGAAGCCCCATACGCCCCTTGTGCTTAAATTGTTTCTCTTAGCTGACAGAAGTGGCACTCGGTGTGGTCTTCTGTGGCTGTAGCCCACCTGCTTCAAGGTTCAATGTGTTGTGTGTTCAGAGCTGGTATTCTGCATACCTCGGATGTAACGAGATATTATTTGAGTTACTGTTGCTTTTCTATTAGCTTGAACCAGCCCAGCCATTGTCCTTTGACCTCTGACATCAACAAGGTATTCTTGCCAAAAGAACTGGATATTTCCTCTTTTTCAGACCATTCTCTGTAAACCTGAGAGATGGTTGTGCTTGAAAATCCCAGAAGATCAGCAGTTGCTGAAATACTCAGACCAGCCCATCTGGTACCAACAACCATTCCAGGTTCAAAGTCACTGAAATCACCTTTCTTCCCCATTCTGATGCTCGGTTTGAACTTCAGCAGACCATCTTGACCATGTTTAAATGCCTAAATGTATTGAGTTGCTGCCATGTGATTGGCTGATTAGATATTTGTGTTAACGAGCAGTTGAAGAGGTGTACCTAATAAAGTGGTGTGTATATGCAAATAGGGGAATGAGTCAAAGCTCATTACCTTGCTTTGCAAACTTTTACAGCTATTTGTTTATCTGATCCTTGTGGTAAAACCAAGAAAACTGGCACAGAAATATCGTAGTTACTATACAATGATGTTATGTACACAAAACTACTTAGTTACAGGTGAAAACAATACAAAATACAGACTGCTACCATACATACATACATACATACATACATACATACATATATACATACATACACACACATACATATACTGTCCCCTTCTCTAGCACATGCAATGGTTTCTATAAGAGGAAGCACTAAAGCTACTTAGCTTCAGTTGTTGTTGGTCTACAAATTTCGTACTGAACATGACTTGGTGGCTCTTAAGCTTCCTCAGGAAAATGGCTTCTGGCTTCAGCATCTCGCAAAGTGTGGTTTTAGTGTTGGGCTCTGATCACATTTCCTCTGTGAACTTCTACAAATGTCTCTGGTTTACCTATCTTTGTCGTACTTGCTCCCATTCACACACGAGGAATCCATGATTGGTCCAAAGAATACAATCACATCTTTCTCATGACAGTGATTGGATGGCAACTGAAGTTTCTTTGAAATTGCCACAAGTTAATGTTCAGCTTCATTCTGTCTCTAAGAACAGTCTGTCTGTATATATTTACTAACAGGGCTATTCACAAAAGGGTGAAGAGTTTGGAGAAGGGGGGAGAAGAGAACAATCTAGGACAACATAGCTGATTTGGAAAAATTCTCCACTTGAACCCACTTTCCAGCTCAGCTATGTTGTCCTGGATTGTTCACTTCTCCGGCCTTCTCCAAACTCTTCACCCTTTTGTGAATAACCCTGTAACTGTTCTCTTCCTGAGTCAACAACGGCCCTGACACTCACCACCAAAGTGATCATTGATATCAAGGAGACAACCCAGTTGGTAACTGACCACACAGTTATCTTCCCTCAGAGACAAAGTGGAGATCTTAATTATAAAGGATGACAGCTGACTTTAGCATACTAATGAAGTAATTCCTTTCATCACACTAATCTCAGAGAAGATGCCGTCCTTAAAGTGACATTAAACCCTCAGATTTTTTAACATAAAACAATAGCGTAATGCAATCCGAAACCCAGGTCAGGAAGCCAAGGTCACACCAAGTAAGTAGATAAGGTACACAAGGATGAGGCAGAGGCAAAGTCCAGTAAACAATCCGTGGTCGAGGGCAGGCGGCAGGCAGGAATAGTCAAGTAGATCCGGGGCAGAAGTTCAGCAGGCAAGAGAAGACAGGAATACAGGAGGGCTGAACACAATCCAGCAATATGAAGGTGTGCAGGTTCAGCTTAAATAGGGAGGGCAATTAGTCCATTGTGTCACTTCCTGTGAGCCGCTTTTCTGCAGCTAGTCCGTGGCGTGCACATGCGCGCAAGTGTCCTTCCCAGAATGGTACGGAAAACGGGACTTGGCGCATGCGCAGAAGGTTGCTGACAAAAATAATGTAAACCGAGGAGTGTACTTGTGTATTGTACTGCTGCGGTCGGCAGCAGACAGTGCACAATGGGAACCAATAGCAAGACTGCTATTGGCTGTTTCAAATTGTAATAGCTAATAGCAGGCTGGCCATTGAATCAACACCCACTAAGTGGAGGAGTGGACCTAAGAGAGAAAGTTCTCTCTTAGGTCCGCTCCTCTGCTCAGTAGGCGGGTGCAATAGCCAGCCTGCCATTGGCTATTGCAATCTGAAATAGCCAATAGCAGTCTTGCTATTGGTCACGGATGTTTACCTTCACTGCGGAAGCTAGCCAGCAGGTGAATAGGGAAGCGAAGCGCCTCGGGGCTGGTTGCTTGAGAGTTACTATTAGCTCTTAAGCAACCAGTAACTGCAGTTATCTAGCACCTACCGATCCGTGGGTGCCGAATAACTGGGAGTTTACTGTAGAGTAAACTCTATCGTAAATGTGAAAAATCGCAAGTCGATGGATCACAACCCGAGGAGCACCTGTATATAAATCCACATTAGGAATGTATGTGTGTGTTTGAAAAAAAAAATATATACATATACACATACTGTATATTTAATACAATGTATACACTTAAAGGAGAATTATAAGGTGAGTGATTTTCAATCAGCCTCATAATCTGAGCCGACCTGTGACAATGAAACTGTCACAGGTCGGCTCAATAGATCGGGAGGTGAGCGAACACATACCGTTGCTCGCTCACTTCTCGATCCTGTGCCGGCAGAGACCCGTGACAGGGGGAGGGACTGGATTCCCCTCCCCTGTCCGATCCTCCAGCGCTGACTGGCAGAACGGACGGGGGAGGGGGCGGGTACAGCTGGCTCTGCCTCTAGATAGGCAGAGCCAGCTGTCAGTCACGCAGCTGGGCGGATCCCGGCACAATTGTCGGGATCCGCTTCAGCTGCGGCGTCTCAGTATACCGCGAGCAGCAGCTCCCTATATACTGAGCTTAGGGCGACGGGAGGACGCTAGTTTGTGTCCTCCAGTTACCCTAAGGAGAACTATGGGGAAAAGCCCTGACCCCATAGTTCTCCTTTAACACAATATTTAAAAATGGACCCAAACTATTATTTCTTTTCAGCTTCTGCTACCTCCCC
>NW_017307677.1:142621-145261 GCF_000935625.1 Nanorana parkeri | reverse complement strand
CCCCCCATTCAATATGCTGGAGGCTTTTTGTGACCATATCCAGGTTTACTAGAGATCTGCTTTTATATAACACAAAGCCTTATTATACATGGGAGGAAATCGCTGTAGTTTGGTCATGTGACCCCCCTCTCCTGCCAAACTGTCAGGAAGAAGATACAAAAGAGGATGGTAGGTTTTTTGTTCTACCCGTCATACATCCCATCCAGCAGTAATGAGCGGCTTAGGTAATAGAGGAACACGATAGACTAATAATCCATTAGTGTTAGGGTATTACAAAATAAGCATTTCATTTCACTCAGTTCTCTTGCATCATTTCCACAGCCGCCATTCCCCCTACCACAACTTGCAGTACATACCTCCCCATCTCCCTCACTCCCTGCTAACTGCGCATTCCTCCCAGCATCCATCATTCAGTGTGCTTAACACACTGCACTGCACTCACAAACAGTTCAGCACCACAAATCTACCCATCGTGGTTAGGGTTGCCGCCTTTTCTTCTAGCGAAACCTGAACACCCTAGCGACGCGCGGACATTTTTTTGGGAGAGTCCTGGCTTATTCATATGTAAATAGTGCCACCCATTCATATGGAAATATCACAGACTGTATTTAGTGGGGGGCCAGTAGCCCCTATCTTAATTTTGGTTGCCCCTGTCTGCCTGATATCCTGTGTCCGGGTTTCTGCTGCCATGAAACCCGGACACAGCATTAAAAACTGTCCGGGTGAATCCTGGACAGGTGGCAACCCTAATCGTGGTACTTTTGCCAGTAATACAGTATATGAAAGATAAATATTTGATTGGGGGAGGGAAAGTTAGATAAAGTAGATTAATTAAATTGATATAAAGGAGGGTCCCCTACTGTTTAATGTTTAGAAAAAGTGCAATATTCCCCAAAGGGAGATCCCACCATTCCTTCAAAAAAGTATATATAGCAGATATTTATAAAAATATATATATTTTATTAGTAGAAAAAGCAAAAAAATCTATGTATAACACTACGTATCAAAACATATCAAAAAACATTTATGGTATCAACACACATACATATATATGGCTGCATCCCGCTAATGGTTTTTGAAAAAGTGGGTTTGTAAAAAGACAATATAGAGACACACCTTTTGAATGCCTTATGTTCTCAAAGGAAAAAGAAAGGATATGAGTATATGAAAGACCTGTCAAAAAATAAGTCCAGGCAACTGGACTTGCTGTATTTTTCTGGAAGAGGTTTCACTGGTCATCCAACCAGCTTTCTTAATCTTCTTGGCGGTCTGATTATGTCAGTATTTTAGCATGCCAAATCGGTACATTGTTTTTCATGGAAATTTGTTGTTTTATATTGTAGGCCTGTAATCCTTAGGAATAAACTCACCTAAATCTGTCCAAACAAGAGTCCAGTAGACATCCCGGGGATGATAAAGTTTGAAACACGAAATCAAAAAATTATACACCGAGTGGCCGGATTCTTATGACTATAATAAATAATTATAAAAAATAATAATATAATAATTTTAAAAAAATGGTCCAGTAAATAGGAATTCTGGGGGTGCTGCCTTGATCCGTACCACAGTCAATAGAGCACCAAGTGCGCACATCACTGAGCTAGAATCGTCGCTGTCGTCACTTTCAGTGTCTGATGAAGAATTTTCCTACGAATCGCTCTCGCTCAATTCTGCAAGTGATTATAAATCACTATCGCTGTTTTCTAGCTGCTCAAAACCCGCTTTTGGCCTGAAGGGACGCTTTTTGGATGCCATGGACGATCTCAAGTTTCCAGGCAGAAAGAACAGTGAAAGTGCGGGCAGGGCACCGGACAAAGCTCTAGGGACAATACTGAAGTGAAAAGCAGATTACATTGTATTGTGTGTATTCTGTGTATATTGCTTGTTTTCACTTTTGAATTTCCCGCCGGCTCCGCCCCCTCCCCCCGTGACGCCAAAAACAAAACTGAAAGACGGATGCCGGCATCGGCCAGGGCGCACACAGCAGAGGACACCGCGGGCTCGTAGGGACAAGGTAAGTTACACTTTTGTGTAATCCCAAGTGTGGCTCGGAGTTACCGCTGTTGGTACTGAAAATTAACCCCGAGCCAGACTCGGGAATACCGCCAGGGAGGTTAATTCAGAATTGAGAAAGCTGGTCGGACGACCAGTGAAACGTCTTGAAGAAAAATACAACAAGTGCAGTTGCCTTGACTTATTTTTTTTTACAGATACACCATGACCTGGATGAATGAGCGCCTTCACAGACTTAAATGGAAGACGTTCATATAACACAGAACAAAGGGAAGGGGGGGGAGATTACAATAAAAAAATATATAAAGTTTATTAATATTCTATTAAAATATGGACAGAAAAAGAAAAAAAACCTTTTGACTAAAAATCAAATTACAGATAACGGAAAAGTGATTTGCCGAGAATTCAGACGAGGACCGTTAATCCATCACATAAGTTAAACTCTGTTTCTTTTGAACGAACTTTTCTTTTACTGTTTAGAATATACGTTAAGTTTGGTGTTCGTTCTCTTTTCTTTTTTTTTCCCTCCGAGATGGATGTTCATAATCCCGCTGCGTTGCCAGAATTAGCCGGTACGTCTTAATGCAGCGGCTGTTATCTAGAATGGATTAATTTCAGCGTGCAGTT
>NW_017307677.1:131010-142067 GCF_000935625.1 Nanorana parkeri | reverse complement strand
TGAACACACAGCACATTGCCCCCCGGGGGGATTCGAGAAGAAAAAAAAGAAGAGGAAGCGGCTTTTGTTTGAGGGTGATATTTATTGAACAGAAACGTATTACATTTATAACAGAGATTTAGAACGTCCGTCTGCAGAATAATGACGTTTTTATTACTGAGGGTCGGAGTCTAGTTATTTATATACACATTAGATTTAATTACATTTCCAATACAGTTATCATTTGGTGTAGCCGAGACCAGCAAAGCGAATTCCTGCTGTACTGCTGAAGGACTCTGCTCCTTCCTCTATAACTCTCCTCTCCTGATATACTCTGCTCTGCTGGAGGACTCTGCTCCTTCCTCTATAACTCTCCTCTCCTGAAATACTCTGCTCTGCTGGAGGACTCTGCTCCTTCCTCCATAACTCTCCTCTCCTGATATACTCTGCTCTGCTGGAGGACTCTGCTCCTTCCTCTATAACTCTCCTGTTCTGAAATAAACTCCTCTGCTGGAGGACTCTGCTCCTTCCTCTATGTAATTCTCCTCTCCTATTTGTGGAAATAATATTTGCACGGCGCTCAGCCAGTCCCTTTCCTCTCTGTTTCCTCGAATTGATGTTTATATTCACCCTGTCACTCGGCAGTGGGGCGCCGTAGACCTCCGAAGGTGATTTATGAAATAATTGATTAACATTTCTAGTTTGCATCAGCCGAAAGATGTCGATGGAATGGCACCATTCTCTTTTTACGGCCAGTGAATGTGACATATTTCTCGAGCTATAAAGCCGTAAACGCCGAATTCCTTTTAACCGTTTTCTGCTTCCCGACGATTTGACAGCAATAAAGGAGTCGTTGAATCCAGTTTAATTCCACATTAGTCATATGGCCAAGTGTAACGCGGCGCTTGTTTAAAAAAAAAAAAAAAAAAACACTCCTCAATTTGGGTGCCTGGGAACGGCGCATTTTATTACCTGTAACTCCTGACAGGTTTTCGATGAGCGCTTAAACAAAATAAATCATTTTGGGGTAATCTTCCCAACGCGCTTTCCGCTATTTTTTTTTAATACCATTTGCTGGAAAACATTAAGAATCGGCATTTAGTGTAAAACACTCCCTGAAATGAATGACATGACAGGCGAGGCGGAATCGTGTGTGTTAAAGGGAAAATATTTCCAGCGAGGCTTTTTATTGGCTGTATATCAATTTAGAGTCTTTTTTTAATGCAAATACCTTGTTTTTACTTTTTCTGCTTTCTGTTCCACAACTACAGAATGCAATTTATTATCCGTACAGGGGTGTCCTTAGCCTTTTCACTGCCTAAGGGTGGGGGGTGGGGTTGGCGGTGCATGTTAGTTGTGGCCAGCAACCCACTCAGCTTCTGGCAACCAGTGATGTCATTGGTTGCCAGGAGCTGGGAGGGATGCCGGCCAGAGCGTCCTGCTCAGCTCCTGGCAACCAATGAACAACTGTAATTTTCTCGTGTTAGCTCTAGACATGTGCGATTTGTTTCGTTACGAATCGAAATTCGTACGAATTTTCCTGAAATTCGTAAATTCGGAGGCATCTGAAATCCGATTTGCAGTTTCCGAATTATATCCGAAATACGAAATTCCGTTAACGAATTTCGGATCCGAATTTCTTTGAAACAGGAACTAATATTACCCCTGTAAATGAGGTTGAACAACATGACAAGATTTTTTTTTTAATCCAAAATACGGATCCGCTGCTGCTGAGAGTTGCATTACAATACAGGCAGGAAATACGAAATTCCGTTGACGTATTTTCGTTCCGTTACGAACATTCGTTATATTGAAGTTGATGGTAGTTTTTTTTAATACGAAATTCGGATACGGAATCCGTTAATGGAATTCGTATTTCGGATAAAAAAACAACTACCACATCGACTCCAATAATAACAAAGGTATCGACTCCAATAATAACAAAGGTATTTTTGCTTTTTAACTTCATCATAACGCATGTTCGTAAAGTTACGAAAATGTGCCGAAACTAACGAAAATCTGTATTTCGTACGAATCCGAATTGAGTTTTCGGATACGAATTACGAAATAACGGATATTCCGAAACGGAACACATTTTTTGACGGCGCACAAGTCTAGTTAGCTCCTTAAGCTTGGATTATTGGCTGTAGTGGTGCCCATCAGGGTCGGATATACTCTCTCTGCTGCCCTAAGGCCAGGTTCCAATGTGCCCCCTACACGCCACACCCCCTGCCCCCATGTAGAATAGCAGACCTGCAGGCTTCATACAAGTGATCTCTGCGACATTGCCAAGATCACTTGTACAAAACAAGCGGCGGCTTCCCCGCTGTACATTTAGCTCTGCTTGCCCAAAGCAGGGATAAATGTTGAAAACAACTACCCGCCCAGCGCAGGGAACTGCATGTCCCAGGCATCGGGAGATAGGAATTCCACACACCTGCTGCCCCTCCCTGCTGCCACAAGGCCAGGCCTTGGTTGACCTTGTGGGAAATCCGGCCCTGGTGCCCATTCTATCATATGAATAGAATATTGCATATACAGTATGAGATGGTGAGTGACTAGAGTCAGGGCCGGATTTAATCCCAAGGCCAGGTTCCTCAATGATCTTCCTACCCGCCAACCCCCCTTCACTACCATGGAGAATGGCAGACCTGCAGGCTGAGATCACTTGTACAAAACAAGCGGCGGCTTCCCCGCTGTACATTTAGCTCTGCTTGCCCAAAGCAGGGCTAAATGTAGAAAACAACTACCCGCCCAGCGCCCGGAACTGCATGTCCGGGGCGTTGGGAGACAGGAATTCCACTCCCTTGCTGCCCCTCTACTCCCTGCTGCCCCAAGGCCGGGCCTTGGTTGGATTTATGCGAAATCCGGCCCTGTATACACGGACAGCACAATATCATTTAAATGGCCAAGGAAGCCCTGCATTTACACAATCAACAACACCCATAAAATGACATGACAACTACCCTGCCGGTGCCCGGAACTGCATGTCCTGGGCATAGGGAGATAGGAATTCCACACCCCTGATACCCCTCTACTCCCTACTGCCCCAAGGCCGTGCTTTGGTTGGCCTTGTGGGAAATCCGGCCCTGATTAGGGTCACTGACTAGGGCCCTGACTAGGAAACCCTTTCTCCCTCTCTTTCTGGGGAGTGTCTCTTTAAATAGAAGGTATACAATGTTATTGTGACCGAGACCCCTAGCTCCAAAGCTATAGTATGTTTAGAATATGCCACATGTTTATAGGCCCTGAATTTCATGAGGTCACATACAGGTGAAACTCGAATAATTAGAATATCGTGCAAAAGTAATTGCAGTAAGTGCTGCAAAAGGGGCCCAAACCAAGTACTGAGTACATATGCATGCTTGTACTTTTCAGAGGTCCGATATCGTTCTATGTACAATCCTTGTTTTATTGATTGCATGTAATATTCTACTTTTTTGAGGTTGTGGATTTGGGGTTCTTGGGGTTTTCATGAGCTGTAAGCCATAATCATCACAATGATGACAAATCACGGCTTGAATTATCTTGCTTTGCATGTAATGAGTCTCTCTCATATATTAGTTTCACCTTTTTAGTTGCATTAGTGAAATAAATGAACTTTGCACGATATTCTAATTATTCGAGTTTCACCTGTATACTGTACATTTACCATATATTGATTTTCTTCTTCCCCATTAGACCAATTTGTGTGCACTGTCATTGGTGGTGCCCTGAATGCTTGTATCCTCTTGTGGTCCCCCAAACCAAGTTTGAGATGACTGTATCTCCTCCCTTCTCCATGTGGCATAAGCAATATGAGTGTTTTACTGGTCATGCATTGTACATACTTGTAATATATATGTATACAGTAATACCTCGGTTTACAAGTAACTTGGTTTGAGAGCGTTTTGCAAGACAAGCAAACATTTCTGAAAAATGTTGCCTTGATATACAAGCAATGTCTTGCAATAAGAGCAAAAATTTGTAGAAAAGCACCACCCGAATAAGGCTTTAGCAGTGCGAGCGATGAGTCTGTTTAACGACAATGCAATGTCACATTGAATAGATTCCTTGTTGAGGTTTCACAAAATGAAAAAGATTCCATTGAGTCAAGAGATCGCAGTGATTCCATTAGTGACAGTGAAAGTCGTCCTACACAATAATCCTCCTCTCTCTTGCCCCCCTCACACCAGCCACGAAGGTACCGGTAATTGGTTTATTTTTCTTTATATTTTGTAGAGTATTATATTACAGTATTGTAATCATTTTTATATGAATATTTTTTGGTTGTGGAACGAATCATCTGAATTTCCATTATTTCCTATGGTGAAATTTGCTTTGATATACAAGCGCTTTGGATTACAAGCATGCTTCCGGAACGAATTATGCTCGTAAACCAAGGTATTACTTTATAGTTATTCATATATCCATTTTTAGGATTAGGTCCAGCTTTGGGCTGGAATACATCTCCATTCTCCTGAAGAAAACGTGTGCTGTAGAAGTGCACTGTATGCCAGTAATATGGAATCACTCCGACTCTCAATGAACTGTAGCTGTGAAAGTTGAAATATGCTAATATTATTTGACTATTTTATATCTGTGCGTGGGATCACATGAGATGCATCTACTTACCTTTAGGAGTGGGAACCTATATTAATCTCAGTATAAGACTGAATGAGAGGCCAGATAGAAGACTGAAGGGAAGGCCGGAGGACAGATAGAAGACTAAAGGGAAGGACGGAGGTCAGCTTTAAAAAAAACTGTAGGCAACTTCGGCCCTCAAGCTGTTGTGAAACTACCATGAGGTATCGCAAGACTCTGAGAGCCACAGGTATGACCACTAGAGGCAGAGATATGATGGTACTTGTTAGGGATGTCCCAATAACGATACTAGTATCGTTATCGTGGCCGATACCAGGCATTTTCACAAGTACTTGTACTCGTGAAAATGCCCCGATTCTTAAGGCCGCTACCGGCCCTTTAAATTTTCAAACAGCAGCGGCCGTCCGAGTTCCCCCACTTGTGGGGACCTCAGCAGCCTGCTTGGGACCTGCAGATAGCTGTCCATGGCAGTGCCTGTCCAGTTCTCTATCTCCTCCTCCTCCTTCCTGGCGCAGGCACAGCCATGGACAGCCCCGGGGGCGGAATTACCGCGCCAGGACTAGAACCTGGGGGTTCCTGTCGCACACTGACGGGGAGGACTGGGCCGGTAGATGGATGAAGGTCAGGGGGCCCAGCAGCACAGATAGTTGGCTGGACTGGACGTGGGGGGAGGCCGGGTGCCAAAATTGCCGGTGAGGTGGAGTGCCCCGCCGAGCCAATGCAGATGTCCACGTTGCCCCGGGTGAGATCGACACGCAGCCTGGTGGAGGAATTCTTTGGGGACATGAATTCGCAGAACACGTGTTCTCAAAGCAGAATACATGTCCCCAAAGCAGAATACTATGCTCTCTTAGGGACATGTGTTCTGCTGTGGGGGACATGTATTCAGTTCTGGTGACATCCGTATTTAGCTCTGGTGAGAAACTGCCCTAAAATCATCAGTCTGTGTTGTTTTAGAAAACAAAGTCACATGTCCCTTTAAGAAAAAGTATCGGTAATTGGTATCGGCAAGTACTTGAGGGCCAGTACTTGTACATGGTCTTAAAAAAGTGGCATCAGGACATCCATAGTATTTGTAGTTTTATCATAGCCGGAGTGCCGAGGTTGCCCACCCCTGCTGTATACAGTGAGGCATAATGCAAAACACAGTGAAAAATAAATTTAGGGTACATACACTTTAAGACACAATGTACCCTCTAACAGAAAGTCAAATGTAAAAAAAAAATGTCAAATAAATAAAATTTATCAAATGTATTCGGTGTACATTAAAGTTCCTGTAATGTCAGCTCTCTAGCACACACTGTACAGGTTGCTGTGCTCCGTTCTAATAATGGCAGCAGGTTGTTTACACAAACAGAAAGGTTCGATGTATAAGCGGCCCCCATGCTATTTATAAGAAACATGGCTAATTCTACCCACATCTCTGACAAAATAATAACGTTCCCGTCTCTGCAAAACGTCTCTCTCTCTCTCCGCAGAGGTATTTCCGAGAAGAATAGCTGAACACCTGCCGTACGGTAAACACACAAAAAAAATCTATATTCACAAAGGTCTCCATGTGGCTTTCACCGGCTTTTGTCCTCGGCTGGCGGAAGCTCCGAAAATTAAATTGCAAGCTCTTGTAAGAAACCAGCAATCTCATTTCCTTTGTTAGGGTGGAACACGTAGGGGAGCGAAAGTTTAGTCAATGACATCAAGTGGAACAACAAGTATTACTGAACGGGGGAAAACTTAAATATGTCAATGAAAGAAGAAAATAAATATACACGGAATATGTACACTCACTTTATACCGTATGTTATACATTTCCCCCGTGTTTTGTCCCTTTAAACACACTGCAAGTACAAGAGAAAAATTGTTTACAGGCCAGAAATCCAGTGTGCCCCGACCTTCCTCTGTGAATGACTAAGCACATGGTATCGGCCCTGCCTACTTCATTTCTAATGGATTACAAAGAACACAGACCTCGCCTCATCTTCTCTCTCCCTTCTCAGCTCCATAACCACTCATCATCTCTATAACCCTTCCTCATCTCCTCCCCCTCCTCATCTGAATTACCCCTGCTCATCTTCTCGACTTTCCTCATGTCCATAAAATCTCCCCATGTCCATAACCTCTCTTCATCTCCATAAATCCTCTTTATCTTCTCCACCCTCATCTCCATAACCCTGCTCACCTCAGCCACTGTCTTCCTCTCCCTAACACCTCCTCCTCTCTTCTCCCCTGCTCCTCTCCTCCACCTTCCTCATCTCCATAACCCCTCCTCAAGCCCTCCCATGTCAATATCTCCATAACCCTTCAACACTCCCCCCCCCTCCTTATCTCTTCCCTCCTCATTTCTGTAACCCCCGCTCATCTCCTTCATCTCCCTTATCCCCATAACCCCTCCTCATCTCCCGCCTCATCTTCACAACCTCTGCTCTTCTCCATAACCCTTGTTCATCTTCTCCGCCTTCCCCATCTCCAACCCTTCCTAGTCCCTTCTCTCCTTCCTCATTTTCATAACCTCTAATACCACCCCCCCTTTCCTCATCTTCATAACCCTTCCTCATCTCCTCCCCCTACATCATCTCCTTTCCCCTCCTCATCGCCATAACCCTTCATTATCTCTCCCAACCTCATCATCTCCATAACCCTGCTAATCTCCTCCACCTTCCTCACTTCCATAACCCCTCCTCCTCTCTCCCCCCTGCTCATTTCCATAATCCTGCTCATCTACTTGACTTTCCTCACCTCCATAACCCCTCTTCAAGCCCTTCCATATCCTCATCTCCATGACCCCTCCTCCTCTCTTCCCCTGCTCATCTCCTCTACCATCTTCATAACCCCTCCTCCTCTCTTCCCCCCTGCTCATCTCCGTAACCACTGCTCATCTCCTCCACCTTCCTCACCTCCATAACGCCTCCTCAAGCCCTCCCATGTCCTTATCTCCATAACCCTCCAACTCCCCCCCCCATTATCTCTTACCCCATCTCGTCCCCTCCCTATGTCCTCATCTCTATGACCTCATACTTGTGGTGCACAGGAAGTTATTAGCTTAGATTCCTGGCCAAATCAACAAGTATTTTTTGCACTTATTGAACAGATATAATAAAATACAACTCAGAACTTACCCACGTTTGTCTGTCTTGAGCGAAGGTATAATAGCCATAACCTGCTGAGCAGGGCCTGCAATGGTAAAGTTCAGGTTCACTGTCTTGGCCCGGTGTGTCTAATTGGGCACTTTCCTAATTTATGGCAGACCCAATGTAAGAGACACCCCGTTTCCGTGCATGTGCCAAGTGCACTTTCCTGTCCCGCTGATAGATGCGCTCTTTCACGCATGCTCGACAAGGACCAGCTTCGCAAGAGCGCGCCAAATGGCACACAGGAAGTGACACAGCTAATTAATCACTTCCTCTATATAAGCCGCACCTTAACACCTCCATATTGCTGGATTATCTTCAGTTCTCCTGCGTCTCCTGTATTCCTGAATCTATTTTGCCTGACCTGCTGTGACCCGGATTTGTCTTGACCTTTCTTGCCTGCTCTCGACCTCGGATCTGTTTACTGGACTTTGCCTCTGCCTCACCCCTTTGTACCGTTCCTGCCAGATTGGTTTTGACCTTGGCTCGATTGACCTGGATTTCGGATCTTGCCCGGCTCAGCTACAGCACCCGGAATTCAGCTTGCACGATGTTATCACCACTGGCAACCGTGCCACTCTCTGTCTACTTGGGCTCTGTCACTATCCTCAGAGTCCTCGGGACACGAGGTGCAAGGGAGGCCTCCTCACACAGTCAGTCTCCAACCAGGTACGTGACACCTAAAATGTTTTCTCAGATTGTATGTGATCGTCATACTAGAAAAAGTATCTTCAATGTTTATCACATGGATTTCTCAACAGCGCTGCCTTTTCCGGAAGGTTATTTATACCGTTGTTTTTGCCGGCGAGAGATTTGAAGGATTAGCTATGTATCATTTTATTTATATTTTTATTATTTACCATATCGTGCCAATAATGTTTACAGCTTCCGGGCATTTTGTGCCATTACTAAATTCCGCAACGCTGCCTATGTTTCCTCTCGTGTCTCGTATGTTCCATGAGATCAGAAACTCGCCTTCGGTTTCCAACCTCATAAGTTATTGGACAACGACTTTTATTTTCTGGGGAAATGGGAAAGGCGACTTTTCGAGCCGTGCCAATTCAATAACATTTACATGCAGGAATATTCCAATTCCCATCATACCGCATGAAACAAAATTACGCTACCATAAAATTTTGATCAGTCTACTTCATTAAATTACAAAAAGGTCAAAAACATCATCTTCATCAGCATTTTCTATCTACGGCGGGCAGTTTGCTCTAATTCATTTGGATTAACCTTTATGTGCGGGGTTTTTTTTCCCTTTCCTTATTTCCTCGTTCGGTTTGCAAAAAAGAAAATACTAAACAACTCGCAACATTGGCTAAAAAATGAGTCAGCATTCTGCAAATATCTAATTCCCAGTCACTCTTCGAAAATTCTATGTTCGTTCCGGGTTGAAGACAAACCTTGCATTGGGCAAACTACAAAGTTTTTGCAATAAAAGCTTTGAGACAATTTTTAGGTAAGTAATTTCACACATCACTGTACAATATTGAAAGCTGAGAATAAGACAGGGACGGGGAGGGGAAAAAAAAAAGTCTGACAAGAAAGGAAGAAAACGTTGAGAGGACACATAAAAAATAAGGCTGACATGGCCAAAAAAAAAATTGAAGGAGCTATAAATTTGGGTGCCTATTAAATATGTAGTTATGTAAAAAAGAAATTAATCAAAGTTACAAAGTTACAGTAGACTTCCAAGCAAAAATTAATTGTGAGAAAGTTTCTTTTTTTTTTTGGATCCTGAAAGTCTTCTATAAAAACTTACCTAAATTTCCACTTATTAAAGGTGAGGCAAAGTGGTGACTTAGTCAAAGGCAGGTTTATTGAAATAAAATGCTAAGTCGCGTTTTCAAATTAAACACTGAAATTTTGTGACGATGAAATGTTGGCACCGCGCGCCCACTTCGGACGTCTAAAAAGGCCAAATGATGTAAATTCAGCAGATAAACAGCACGCAGATGATGGCTGGGTCACTGAAATTAAAAAGCTAGGGGGAGTAGGGAGCCAAAAGGGAACACGAGAGAGCGAGAGAGACACGAGTCACCTGTCAGCCGCTGAGCAAATTTTACACGTTTGCAAAAATTGAGTTAATTAATTAGTAGCCATTCCTTTCTGAATTGCGGAATGTCTGAGCTGTTTGAGTCTCTAGCAGTCTAAACTAACAGACTGGAAACTTGTTTAAACTTTGTTTCCTCATCAACAGAACTTCAGATGTTAAACAACTTGGTTGGCATTCTGTCACTGGAAAGCTATTGTTGTAGAACATCAAGGAGACTTCTAATAACACTTTATCATCTCTCGTTGATCTCCTCACTGGCCGACCTCTACACAGGCCCCTCCCCCCTTCAGTCCATCATGAATGCTGCTGCTAGACTAATTCACCTAACCAACCGCTCAGTGTTCCATTCAGCTTCCATTCACTGCCCCCCTCTACCAATCCCTCCACTGGCCTCCATCCCCCGCCCCCCTCTGCCAATCCCTTTATCGTAAATCAAGGAATGTGGTTAAAGTCTCTATTCTAAAATTACTCCGTGAAGATATACTCATGAAAGAAGAGTGTGCATACCTACCTTTCACACTGTCTGCTCCACTGAATACCACTCTGATTTGTAAAGAAGCTAACACTTTGTCTCTATTCACACCTAGGCGTCAGCATTTCCATGCACAAAACACGTGTTTTTATGCAAGTTTTTCCCTCGCATGGTTTGCGCGTTTTGCACATTTTTACGTGCGTTAGACGCGCATATCCCTCCACTGGCTTCCACTCGCCCAGAGGATCAAATTCAAAATATTAACAACCATGTGGCTGATACCAGGTCACATTTGGATACTTACACTGCTTGCATTGAAAAATAATCAATTTTGATGAGTATATCAATGATTACAGAGCTGCTTTATTTTGTGTCTTTTATATCTGCCTGAAGTTCAGCTTTAATACTTTCAGTTTCAATGTGTTTATTGTTTTATCTGATAGAAAGGTCCGGCCACATCACAGGAAGGGAGGTAATGACATTCAGAACAGAGAAAGAATCATTACAACTATGTACGAGTTAGAGAAGTATGCACCGCCATTGTTGTTATCGGATGGGCAGCGGGGAGATTGTAATTGTAATTAAAGCCCCAGCAACACATCACAATAAAGATTTATAACAATAACAATTATTGGTTCTCGTGTTCCAAAAGTCAATGATGCGGAACAGTATAGAAAGCAGTGAAAGTCAACTCCTTAGTGGCTGCTTTTATATAGGACAAGAACATCACCTGAAAGAGCCAATAAAGAGAATATAGAGGAGGAAAGAGAAAAGTACTAGAAAGGAAATGTGAAAAGAGAAACGAGGGATAGAAAGGGAAAAAGTGGAAAAATAA